>NW_026698783.1:0-63491 GCF_030435755.1 Ochotona princeps | reverse complement strand
GGGGAAGAATCTTGAAAACAGATTGGAGAGAGAGAGAGAGAGAGAGAGAGAGAGAGAGAGAGAGAGAGAGAGAGAGAGAGAGAGAGAGAGAGAGAGAGAGAGAGAGAGAGAGAGAGAGAGAGAGAGAGAGAGAGAGAGAGAGAGAGAGAGAGAGAGAGAGAGGAGAGAGAGAGAGAGGGAGAGAGGGAGAGAGAGAGAGAGAGAGAGAGAGAGAGAGAGAGAGAGAGAGAGAGAGAGAGAGAGAGAGAAAATCTTCCACCACTTCACCAGTCAGTTCAGGACTTTGTCCCCAAAATGCGGGCCTAGAGAACTCAGAACGTTGGTGAACACAGCATTCCAGAAAGTATAGAATATTGGTTCTCAGTGCCACACAACTCTGTTTAGGATACAAACAGGGTTTTTGCCTCAAACCTCTGTGTGTGTGTGTGTGTGTGTGTGTGTGTGTGTGTGTAAAAACTGAACGTTTCTGACTTCATGTGCACAGAACCTCAACATCAACAACTAAACCAATGGGCATCGGAGTCCCATCTGGAGGTGTTCACATGGCATTTTGACAAGATACTGAGCCAAAGCTCAGAGAGAGAAGTGAGGAGAAAAATCAATCAATAATGATAAATAGGTGGTAATAAATCACGAATGTAAAATCGAATGATCTGCATTCTGGGAGTGAGTGAGTGGAATTTACCAACACTGTCTGGTACACCTTTGTATCCGGATAGGCAATGCTGGAGAGCGGTGGGGGTGGTGATGGTGGTGGAGGGTGGGGGGGAGAGATGTCATTTCCAGTGTTCTCTAACCTATGGGAAACCTGTAGGGAAAGTAGCATGCTGCCTAACTCTAACCCTAACCCTAACCCCTAACCCCTAACCTCTAACCATAACGCTAATGCTAACCACTGACTGCTAACCCCTAACCCTAACCCCTAACCTCGAACCCTAACCCTAACCCCTAAGCCCTAACCCTAACCCTAACCCCTAAGAACTATCCCTATCCCTAACCCCTAACCCTAACCCTAACCCCTATCCCTAACCCCAGCAATCCCCCCCCACCTTTTCCTGGATATCTTTTCGAGGCTGGGACGCGACACGGCACACCTGAGCATCTTGGTGGTTTAGTGTTGGACTAATTCGCAAGCAGCCCTGGCAGGAAAAGGCTGTGGGCAGCATTGTACTGCCCCAGGTGGGGCCAGCAGAAGCAGGTCGTTACTCAACGTTGAGCCCAGCTTCCCCTGGTGAAACGAGTGTTCCTTTCTTTCTGAAGCAAGGGGAAAAAGAAATGCATAAGTCAATGAAAAACTGAAATTTAAGTTTAAACAATTTTTAGAAAGACTCCCCAAGTATACAGAAAGAAAGAAAGAAAGAAAGAAAGAAAAGGAAAGAAAGAAAGAAAGAAAGAAAGAAAGAAAGAAAGAAAGAAAGAAAAAGCAAGGAAGAATTTTTAAAAGAGAGAAACAACGTTGGACAAGTGTAGAGACGGATGGAATTCAGATTCCTTAGGAAGGATTCTGGCACTGTAGCCAAACGGGGAAAATGTGTGGAGGGGTGGGAGTTGGGGTGGTGGGGAAGAAAAGAAGAAAGTCAGTTAGCATTGAACATCTAAACGGGGTGGGAGGAGAAGCGGTGCAGAGAAGGCAAGGAGGGAGGGAAGAGAGTGGGGGGAGGGGTAGGGAAGGTCAGTGGGAGGAAGGCTGAGAGGATCCACACAATAAATAGGTCAAGAGTGACACCTGCTGGCAAATAGCTTGTGTCAATTGCCGCCGGGCAGCTGGTCGACCTCCGCTGAGAGACTAAGTGCAACTGGTCCAGCTTAGCTGAGAGACCAAATGCAACTGGTCGACCTGAGCTGACAGACTAAGTGCAACTGGTCGACCTCAGCTGAGAGACTAAGTGCAACCGGGCAGCTGGTCGACTGCCCTCCTTGGAAAAGAAAGAGTTAGGGTGGGAGGGAGAGACAGAGAAAGAGAGAAGGAGGGAAGGTGGGAGAGGGGGCCGAAAGAGAGAGAAGAGAGAGAGAGAGAATCTTCCACCACTTCACCAGTCAGTTCAGGACTTTGTCCTCAAAACGCAGGCCTAGAGAACTCAGAACGTTGCTTGGGCTTTGGTGAGACATGTCTGGAGGGGAGTTATGCGATGCTTCTCTTGTCGCCTGTGTCCCTCCTTGTCTTGTACTGTCTTGGTAAAGGGCCCGGAATCCTTGGACTGCTGGATCTTCTGTGGCCCCAGGTTCTCTTCATTGGACTTCAAGGGATACAGGGCTAGGGTCCCATCCCAGCGCTTGATGGGGCACCTCCTGCTGCTGGCCATGTGACCAAAGGCGCCACAGTTCTTGCACTTCACCCTGGGGTTCTCCTCCTCTGCTGGAGGAACTCTGGGCCCAGCTGCAACCATACGCTGCTTGCCCATCTTCTGAGATGTCAGTGCTCTGTGGGTCTGGGGCTGTGTGTTCTGCATCGACAGCCACCGCTCCACCTGCATGTTCTGAAGGACTTTCTGTCTGGTGCAAAGTAGTGTGCTTCTCCAGAGGCACAAAAATGCTGCTGGATGATGCTTGACAAACCGCCGTGGAGAGTGCAGGTTCCCAGCAGAGCACCAGCAAGGCAGAGAGGGAAGGGCGGAGGCCTTATATAGGGCCCTACAATGGGAGTAGCATACAGCCTGTTCATCTGAGCATCACAAATCCAGTCAAGCTTCATCAGATTCTGTCTGAGCAAAAGAAGGCATCCTCCTTGGGTCGCTAGCAATTTGAGCAGACCCTGCCATATTTCTTACCTCTCACCAAAATTCACCATTGCAGTTTGGAAACTTTGCTCTGCAATGTGCCTTTCCTTTTCATCTTTGTGTCCCTCTGCTCTGCTAGGGAGGCAGTTTCTCTTTTTGGAGTGTGTGTGTGTGTCTGTGTCTTTGTGTGTGTGTGTGTGTGTGTTTGAAGAGTGTTTGGAGATATGAAAGTTTGACAAGGTATTTTTAAGTGTTACGTTCTTCCATCAGTGGTTAAACAGTCTTGTCCTGCAGAGCCATTGAAGAGGAAATAGAAGGGCTAACCCTAACCCTCACCGTAACCCCTATCCCTGACCCTGACTCTGACCCTGATGCTGATGTTGACCCTGACCTTGACCCTGACCCTGACGCCTGGCTGGAGTTATGGCTTAAGTGGCAAAGCCTCGGCCTTGCAGTGCCAGCATGTATCATGGGTGTGGTCTGTGTCCCAGCCGCACCTGTTCGCATCCAGCTCTCTGCTTATGGGCTTGGAAAGCAGTGGTGGATGGCCCAAAGACTCGAGAGGCTGCATCCGCCTGGGAGACCCAGAAGAAGCTCCTGACTCCAGGCTTCAGATCCACTCAGCCTTGGCTGTGGCAGCCATTTGGGCAGTGAACTAGCACATGGCAGATCCTGCTTTCCCTTTCTTGCTTTCCCACTCTCTCCCCCTCTGTCAATCTGCCTATTCCGTAAACATCAGTCTCCTATTTGTGTGTGTGTGTGTGTGCATGTGTGTGTGTGCGTGTGCATGTGCGTGAGCGTGTGTGCATGTGTGTGAGTACAAAGAGGAATTAGCAACCTATCAGCTGTGGGTCTGGGGCCGTTGCTCAAAAGGCTAATAATCTTCCACCCTAAGCGACAGCATCCAACAGGGCTGCTGCCTCAAGGCTTGGCCGCTCTAACTCCCATCTAGTTCCCTGCTTAGAGACTGCGGAAGTGGCAGAGGGTGGCCCATGTCCTTGAGTCCCTGCTCCCCACCCCTCAAGGTTGACCCGAACCAGCTCCTGGCTTGTGGCTTCAGATTGGCTCAGCTCGGTCCATGGCAGCCATATGGGGCGTGAACAGCAGACGCAAGATCTTTCTCTCGCCATCCCGTCTTCTCTGTGAAAACTGCAGTTCCCATAACGAGGAACAGGTTCTAGAAAAGAATTCTAATTGCATCCTAGCATATCTTGCTGTTTGTCTGTTGAGTGATTTTTGAACAAATATTGTCCTCGTTTCTTTGTACACGCAAAGTGCTGGCATCAATACGGCATGGGACCATGGCCTTTGGACACATATACAGAACATTTTCTAGGCTTCAGAGATGATGGAATCTGTGGCATAGCAGGATTCGGGAGCACTCTGGGCTGTTGCTGCCTCTTAGCACCTGGCAGCTTAACCCAGAGGCTGTGGAGGCAGTTCAGCCCCATGTCATTCACAGCAGTCTGCGAAGTGCAAGGCAGGGTTTGGAGCCCCACAGAGCACTGGGGTGAGTAGGGACACACAGGCTCTGCCTTGGGGGCACGGCAAGAGCTGAACCATGCCCACAATCTCCCGCTCTCTCTTCAGGTCCCTCCAGAGTCCACTGCTTCTACCCAAACCGGAACCAGATGTGGCTGCTCGAGGGAACCCCGGTGTTTCCTGGGAGACATCATGTGTCTCTGCCTCCCCAATCTGGTGCATTCCACGGGAGCAAAATTGTGGTGGACAACCTATCTCACAGTCCTACAGGTCTGCACCGATGCAACAGCCTCCCGAGTGTTGCCCACACCCTGTGCCCCTCGCTTGCCAGCCTCTGCAGGAGGCCGGTGCTCCGGCATAATGATCAAGTGGTCACTGGCAGAGCTGGCATCCAATGCCGGCTGCACCAGAAGACTTGGGAGAATGTCCTTACTCGCGGGTATGCATGAGAGGTAGGATTTCACTCAGAGAGAAGATCACAGTGCACAAAGCCTTTGTACGTGCACACCCATGCACTTCACTTGTGCACTACCCTGCCGCCAGGACATACATGCGAAAGGCTCTTGGAGTGAAATGCCTGGGACACCAGGAGCGGCATCTTGGCATGATAGCTCTTCCTCTTGGGAGCTCTGGCCGGGCCCTGCTTCAAAGAGTTCGAGCCCAAAGTACAGCCCTCGTGACCCCCAAAGCTTCATTGGGAGACCCGTGCAGATGAGCTGCTCAGATTTCTAGCTGTGCTAGGTGTCACACTAGGTGTCCTGCAAGCAACTGCATAGCATCCTCACCTTCGTGGAAAAGCCATTCTTCCCAGTGGGCTTGCACCGGACAAAGAATGACAACCAACAGGATTCAAAGAAGCCATTGTCCCCATCAGCTCTGAACACTCTGTGAGGTCCCCGCAGTGCTCCTGCCGAACACCTGAGGGCGCTGTGATTGCGCAGGCACAGCCTGCTGCTTGCAGCTTTCCCCTAGCCCAAGTTCACATTCCCTTCCCTTTGGCATCTCACTCCTGGTCAGTGTCCTCGGAAGAGGATGAGACCTGGAGATCCTCATAGAGAACGCTGAGTGGGGATTTGGAGCAGGATCCCACTCTGTCATCTGCAACGGGGGTCTTCAGTGGTGGAGGAACGGCCTCCTCAGGAGGCTGGGAGGAGGGAGTGCTGATGATTGTGCAGCTCCACCGGTTGCCGTGAACTCTGCTGAGGAGCATCTTGAGGGACTGCAGGTGAGGGGCAGAGCCAGGACTTGGGGGATGGGAGACAGTGCAGTCCGGGGAAGGCTTCAGCTGAGGTCTGTTGCTTGGAGGCTGCTGATGAGCGCTGAGCTCTGGGTCACATGCCATGATGGTTTCCTTGCAACTCCTGCTGTAGCTGGCAGTGGCAGTGGCAGTGGCAGTGGCAGTGGCAGTGGCTGTGGCTGTGGCTGTTGTGTTTGGAGAGTCACCGGCTCTCTGGTCTGACTGGCATTCTATGATGCAGGCACAGCAGCAGCGAGCCTTGGCCTCTTGGCGCCTGTCTGCCAAGAAGCTCTGGGCCAATGGGCAGATCTCTTGCCTGGAATGATGCTGCCGAGAGTGGAGCGTGGACACATTCTGCGTGCGGGACCCTGCGGCTTGGCCTGTGTCCACCCCTCAAAACACCTGACTGGTGCATGAGATTGGATGCTTTGAGGTCGGCCTTGCATCCTGGAGGCCTCTTGGGGAAGAGGAGATGCAGGGACTGCAGACCTCTCTTCTGCCTGAGCTTGGAGAAGAGGATTCATGCCGGTTGTCTTCTTGGTTGTGTGCACAGGCCGCGGCCTACTGGGTGTCCTCAGAAGCTTTTCAGAGGAGTCAGTCGCATTCTCACGGTGGTGTTGCTGTCTTGCTTGGGCTTTGGTGAGACATGTCTGGAGAGGAGTTATGCGATGCTTCTCTTGTCGCCTGTGTCCCTCCTTGTCTTGTACTGTCTTGGTAAAGGGCCCGGAATCCTTGGACTGCTGGATCTTCTGTGGCCCCAGGTTCTCTTCATTGGACTTCAAGGGATACAGGGCTAGGGTCCCATCCCAGCGCTTGATGGGGCACCTCCTGCTGCTGGCCATGTGACCAAAGGCGCCACAGTTCTTGCACTTCACCCTGGGGTTCTCCTCCTCTGCTGGAGGAACTCTGGGCCCAGCTGCAACCATACGCTGCTTGCCCATCTTCTGAGATGTCAGTGCTCTGTGGGTCTGGGGCTGTGTGTTCTGCATCGACAGCCACCGCTCCACCTGCATGTTCTGAAGGACTTTCTGTCTGGTGCAAAGTAGTGTGCTTCTCCAGAGGCACAAAAATGCTGCTGGATGATGCTTGACAAACCGCCGTGGAGAGTGCAGGTTCCCAGCAGAGCACCAGCAAGGCAGAGAGGGAAGGGCGGAGGCCTTATATAGGGCCCTACAATGGGAGTAGCATACAGCCTGTTCATCTGAGCATCACAAATCCAGTCAAGCTTCATCAGATTCTGTCTGAGCAAAAGAAGGCATCCTCCTTGGGTCGCTAGCAATTTGAGCAGACCCTGCCATATTTCTTACCTCTCACCAAAATTCACCATTGCAGTTTGGAAACTTTGCTCTGCAATGTGCCTTTCCTTTTCATCTTTGTGTCCCTCTGCTCTGCTAGGGAGGCAGTTTCTCTTTTTGGAGTGTGTGTGTGTGTCTGTGTCTTTGTGTGTGTGTGTGTGTGTTTGAAGAGTGTTTGGAGATATGAAAGTTTGACAAGGTATTTTTAAGTGTTACGTTCTTCCATCAGTGGTTAAACAGTCTTGTCCTGCAGAGCCATTGAAGAGGAAATAGAAGGGCTAACCCTAACCCTCACCGTAACCCCTATCCCTGACCCTGACTCTGACCCTGATGCTGATGTTGACCCTGACCTTGACCCTGACCCTGACGCCTGGCTGGAGTTATGGCTTAAGTGGCAAAGCCTCGGCCTTGCAGTGCCAGCATGTATCATGGGTGTGGTCTGTGTCCCAGCCGCACCTGTTCGCATCCAGCTCTCTGCTTATGGGCTTGGAAAGCAGTGGTGGATGGCCCAAAGACTCGAGAGGCTGCATCCGCCTGGGAGACCCAGAAGAAGCTCCTGACTCCAGGCTTCAGATCCACTCAGCCTTGGCTGTGGCAGCCATTTGGGCAGTGAACTAGCACATGGCAGATCCTGCTTTCCCTTTCTTGCTTTCCCGCTCTCTCCCCCTCTGTCAATCTGCCTATTCCGTAAACATCAGTCTCCTATTTGTGTGTGTGTGTGTGTGCATGTGTGTGGGTGCGTGTGCATGTGCGTGAGCGTGTGTGCATGTGTGTGAGTACAAAGAGGAATTAGCAACCAATCAGCTGTGGGTCTTGCATTATCTAGGAATGAACCTGGTAGAGCATCCCACACAAACGAATGCTCCACATGCGGGTTTCACATGCCACCAACTCCACATTCACAGGCAACTTCAGCGCCAAAGCCGTTTTCAGATAGCCCTCAACGCAAAGGCTCTAGACGCAAATATTGGTGTGAGAGCTAATCCAATCAAGGAAACACTGCATGTTGGTGAAGGGCATATTGAAGAAGAATCAGCCGAGTGGTTCTTGTGGGAGAACAACTCCATTTGGCTCACTAACTTCACACACCATCAGGCTTCCAAGCAGCTCTCAAGGAAACTCAGTTTTCACACTCTATGCTTAGTGCCCTTTGAGTGCATTATCTAGGAATGAACCTGGTAGAGCATCCCACACAAATGAATGCTCCACATGCGGGTTTCACATGCCACCAACTCCACATTCACAGACAACTTCAGCGCCAAAGCCGTTTTCATATAGCCCTCAATGCAAAGGCTCTAGACGCAAATATTGGTGTGAGAGCTAATTCAATGAAGGAAACACTGCATGTTGGTGAAGGGCATATTGAAGAAGAATCAGCCGAGTGGTTCTTGTGGGAGAACAACTCCATTTGGCTCACTAACTTCACACACCATCAGGCTTCCAAGCAGCTCTCAAGAAAACTCAGTTTTCACACTCTATGCTTAGTGCCCTTTGAGTGCATTATCTAGGAATGAACCTGGTAGAGCATCCCACACAAACGAATGCTCCACATGCCCGTTTCACATGCTACCAACTCCACATTCACAGACAACCTCAGCGCCAAAGCCACTTTCAGATAGCCCTCAATGCAAAGGCTCTAGACGCAAATATTGGTGTGAGAGCTAATTCAATCAAGGAAACACTGCATGTTGGTGAAGGGCATATTGAAGAAGAATCAGCCGAGTGGTTCTTGTGGGAGAACAACTCCATTTGGCTCACTAATTTCACACACCATCAGGCTTCCAAGCAGCTCTCAAGGAAACTCAGTTTTCACACTCTATGCTTAGTGCCCTTTGAGTGCATTATCTAGGAATGAACCTGGTAGAGCATCCCACAAAAACGAATGCTCCACATGCGGGTTTCACATGCCACCAACTCCACATTCACAGACAACTTCAGCGCCACAGCCACTTTCACAAAGCCCTCAATGCAAAGGCTCTAGACGCAAATATTGGTGTGAGAGCTAATTCAATCAAGGAAACACTGCATGTTGGTGAAGGGCATATTGAAGAAGAATCAGCCGAGTGGTTCTTGTGGGAGAACAACTCCATTTGGCTCACTAACTTCACACACCATCAGGCTTCCAAGCAGCTCTCAAGGAAACTCAGTTTTCACACTCTATGCTTAGTGCCCTGTGAGTGCATTATCTAGGAATGAACCTGGTAGAGCATCCCACACAAACGAATGCTCCACATGCGGGTTTCACATGCCACCAACTCCACATTCACAGACAACGTCAGCGCCAAAGCCGTTTTCAGATAGCCCTCAATGCAAAGGCTCTAGACGCAAATATTGGTGTGAGAGCTAATTCAATCAAGGAAACACTGCATGTTGGTGAAGGGCATATTGAAGAAGAATCAGCCGAGTGGTTCTTGTGGGAGAACAACTCCATTTGGCTCACTAACTTCACACACCATCAGGCTTCCAAGCAGCTCTCAAGGAAACTCAGTTTTCACACTCTATGCTTAGTGCCCTTTGAGTGCATTATCTAGGTATGAACCTGGTAGAGCATCCCACACAAACGAATGCTCCCCATGCGGCTTTCACATGCCACCAACTCCACATTCACAGACAACTTCAGCGCCAAAGCCGCTTTCAGATAGACCTCAATGCAAAGGCTCTAGACGCAAATATTGGTGTGAGAGCTAATTCAGTCAAGGAAACACTGCATGTTGGTGAAGGGCATATTGAAGAAGAATCAGCCGAGTGGTTCTTGTGGGAGAACAACTCCATTTGGCTCACTAACTTCACACACCATCAGGCTTCCAAGCAGCTCTCAAGGAAACTCAGTTTTCACACTCTATGCTTAGTGCCCTTTGAGTGCATTATCTAGCAATGAACCTGGTAGAGCATCCCACACAAACGAATGCTCCACATGCGGGTTTCATATGCCACCAGCTCCACATTCACAGACAACTTCAGCGCCAAAGCCACTTTCAGATAGCCCTCAATGCAAAGGCTCTAGACGCAAATATTGGTGTGAGAGCTAATTCAATCAAGGAAACACTGCATGTTGGTGAAGGGCATATTGAAGAAGAATCAGCCGAGTGGTTCTTGTGGGAGAACAACTCCATTTGGCTCACTAACTTCACACACCATCAGGCTTCCAAGCAGCTCTCAAGGAAACTCAGTTTTCACACTCTATGCTTAGTGCCCTGTGAGTGCATTATCTAGGAATGAACCTGGTAGAGCATCCCACACAAACGAATGCTCCACATGCGGGTTTCACATGCCACCAACTCCACATTCACAGACAACTTCAGCGCCAAAGCCACTATCAGATAGCCCTCAATGCAAAGGCTCTAGACGCAAATATTGGTGTGAGAGCTAATTCAATCAAGGAAACACTGCATGTTGGTGAAGGGCATATTGAAGAAGAATCAGCCGAGTGGTTCTTGTGGGAGAACAACTCCATTTGGCTCACTAACTTCACACACCATCAGGCTTCCAAGCAGCTCTCAAGGAAACTCAGTTTTCACACTCTATGCTTAGTGCCCTGTGAGTGCATTATCTAGGAATGAACCTGGTAGAGCATCCCACACAAACGAATGCTTCACATGCTGGTTTCACATGCCACCAACTCCACATTCACAGACAACTTCAGCGCCAAAGCCACTTTCAGATAGCCCTCAATGCAAAGGCTCTAGACGCAAATATTGGTGTGAGAGCTAATTCAATCAAGGAAACACTGCATGTTGGTGAAGGGCATATTGAAGAAGAATCAGCCGAATGGTTCTTGTGGGAGAACAACTCCATTTGGCTCACTAACTTCACACACCATCAGGTTTCCAAGCAGCTCTCAAGGAAACTCAGCTGTCACCCTCTATGCTTAGTGCCCTTTGAGTGCATTATCTAGGAATGAACCTGGTAGAGCATCCCACACAAATGAATGCTCGACATGCGGGTTTCACATGCCACCAACTCCACATTCACAGGCAACTTCAGCGCCAAAGCCACTATCAGATAGCCCTCAATGCAAAGGCTCTAGACGCAAATATTGGTGTGAGAGCTAATTCAATCAAGGAAACACTGCATGTTGGTTGGTGAAGGGCATATTGAAGAAGAATCAGCCGAGTGGTTCTTGTGGGAGAACAACTCCATTTGGCTCACTAACTTCACATAACACCAGGCTTCCAGGCAGCTCTCAAGGAAACTCAGTTTTCAAACTCTATGCTTAGTGCCCTTTGAGTGCATTATCTAGGAATGAACCTGGTAGAGCATCCCACACAAACGAATGCTCCACATGCGGGTTTCACATGCTACCAACTCCACATTCACAAACAACTTCAGCGCCAAAGCCACTTTCAGATAGCCCTCAATGCAAAGGCTCTAGACGCAAATATTGGTGTGAGAGCTAATTCAATCAAGGAAACACTGCATATTGGTGAAGGGCATATTGAAGAAGAATCAGCCGAGTGGTTCTTGTGGGAGAACAACTCCATTTGGCTCACTAATTTCACACACCATCAGGCTTCCAAGCAGCTCTCAAGGAAACTCAGTTTTCACACTCTATGCTTAGTGCCCTTTGAGTGCATTATCTAGGAATGAACCTGGTAGAGCATCCCACACAAACGAATGCTCCACATGCCCGTTTCACATGCCACCAACTCCACATTCACAGACAACTTCAGCGCCAAAGCCACTTTCAGATAGCCCTCAATGCAAAGGCTCTAGACGCAAATATTGGTGTGAGAGCTAATTCAATCAAGGAAACACTGCATGTTGGTGAAGGGCATATTGAAGAAGAATCAGCCGAGTGGTTCTTGTGGGAGAACAACTCCATTTGGCTCACTAACTTCACACAGCATCAGGCTTCCAAGCAGCTCTCAAGGAAACTCAGTTTTCACACTCTATGCTTAGTGCCCTTTGAGTGCATTATCTAGGAATGAACCTGGTAGAGCATCCCACACAAACGAATGCTCCACATGCGGGTTTCACATGCCACCAACTCCACATTCACAGGCAACTTCAGCGCCAAAGCCACTTTCAGATAGCCCTCAATGCAAAGGCTCTAGACGCAAATATTGGTGTGAGAGCTAATTCAATCAAGGAAACACTGCATGTTGGTGAAGGGCATATTGAAGAAGAATCAGCCGAGTGGTTCTTGTGGGAGAACAACTCCATTTGGCTCACTAACTTCACACACCATCAGGTTTCCAAGCAGCTCTCAAGGAAACTCAGCTGTCACACTCTATGCTTAGTGCCCTTTGAGTGCATTATCTAGGAATGAACCTGGGTGAGCATCCCACACAAATGAATGCTCCACATGCGGGTTTCACATGCCACCAACTCCACATTCACAGGCAACTTCAGCGCCAAAGCCACTATCAGATAGCCCTCAATGCAAAGGCTCTAGACGCAAATATTGGTGTGAGAGCTAATTCAATCAAGGAAACACTGCATGTTGGTTGGTGAAGGGCATATTGAAGAAGAATCAGCCGAGTGGTTCTTGTGGGAGAACAACTCCATTTGGCTCACTAACTTCACACACCATCAGGCTTCCAAGCAGCTCTCAAGGAAACTCAGTTTTCACACTCTATGCTTAGTGCCCTTTGAGTGCATTATCTAGGAATGAACCTGGTAGAGCATCCCACACAAATGAATGCTCCACATGCGGGTTTCACATGCCACCAACTCCACATTCACAGACAACTTCCGCGCCACAGCCATTTTCAGATAGCCCTCAATGCAAAGGCTCTACACGCAAATATTGGTGTGAGAGCTAATTCAATGAAGGAAACACTGCATGTTGGTGAAGGGCATATTGAAGAAGAATCAACCAAGTGGTTCTTGTGGGAGAACAACTCCATTTGGCTCACTAACTTCACACACCATCAGGCTTCCAAGCAGCTCTCAAGGAAACTCAGTTTTCACACTCTATGCTTAGTGCCCTGTGAGTGCATTATCTAGGAATGAACCTGGTTGAGCATCCCACACAAATGAATGCTCCACATGCGGGTTTCACATGCTACCAACTCCACATTCACAGGCAACTTCAGCGCCAAAGCCACTATCAGATAGCCCTCAATGCAAAGGCTCTAGATGCAAATATTGGTGTGAGAGCTAATTCAATCAAGGAAACACTGCATGTTGGTGAAGGGCATATTGAAGAAGAATCAGCCGAGTGGTTCTTGTGGGAGAACAACTCCATTTGGCTCACTAACTTCACACACCATCAGGCTTCCAAGCATCTCTCAAGGAAACTCAGTTTTCACACTCTATGCTTAGTGCCCTTTGAGTGCATTATCTAGGAATGAACCTGGTAGAGCATCCCACACAAACGAATGCTCCACATGCGGGTTTCACATGCCACCAACTTCACATTCACAGACAACTTCAGCGCCAAAGCCACTTTCAGATAGCCCTCAATGCAAAGGCTCTAGACGCAAATATTGGTGTGAGAGCTAATTCAATCAAGGAAACACTGCATGTTGGTGAAAGGCATCTTGAAGAAGAATCAGCCGAGTGGTTCTTGTGGGAGAACAACTGCATTTGGCTCACTAACTTCACACACCATCAGGCTTCCAAGCAGCTCTCAAGGAAACTCAGTTTTCACACTCTATGCTTAGTGCCCTTTGAGTGCATTATCTAGGAATGAACCTGGTAGAGCATCCCACACAAACGAATGCTCCACATGCCGGTTTCACATGCCACCAACTCCACATTCACAGACAACTTCCGCGCCAAAGCCACTTTCAGGTAGCCCTCAATGCAAAGGATCTAGACGCAAATATTGGTGTGAGAGTTAATTCAATCAAGGAATCACTGCATGTTGGTGAAGGGCATATTGAAGAAGAATCAGCCGAGTGGTTCTTGTCGGAGAACAACTCCATTTGGCTCACTAACTTCACACACCATCAGGCTTCCAAGCAGCTCTCAAGGAAACTCAGTTTTCACACTCTATGCTTAGTGCCCTTTGAGTGCATTATCTAGGAATGAACCTGGTAGAGCATCACACAAACGAATGCTCCACATGCGGGTTTCACATGCCACCAACTCCACATTCACAGACAACTTCAGCGCCAAAGCCACTTTCAGATAGCCCTCAATGCAAAGGCTCTAGATGCAAATATTGGTGTGAGAGCTAATTCAATCAAGGAATCACTGCATGTTGGTGAAGGGCATATTGAAGAAGAATCAGCCGAGTGGTTCTTGTGGGAGAACAACTCCATTTGGCTCACTAACTTCACACACCATCAGGCTTCCAAGCAGCTCTCAAGGAAACTCACTTTTCACACTCTATGCTTAGTGCCCTTTGAGTGCATTATCTAGGAATGATCCTGGTAGAGCATCCCACACAAACGAATGCTCCACATGCGGGTTTCACATGCCACCAACTCGACATTCACAGGCAACTTCAGCGCCAAAGCCACATTCAGATAGCCCTCAATGCAAAGGCTCTAGACGCAAATATTGGTGTGAGAGCTAATTCAATCAAGGAAACATTGCATGTTGGTGAAGGGCATATTGAAGAAGAATCAGCCGAGTGCTTCTTGTGGGAGAACAATTCCATTTGGCTCACTAATTTCACACAGCATCAGGCTTCCAAGCAGCCCTCAAGGAAACTCAGTTTTCACACTCTATGCTTAGTGCCCTTTGAGTGCATTATCTAGGAATGAACCTGGTAGAGCATCCCACACAAACGAATGCTCCACATGCGGGTTTCACATGCCTCCAACTTAACATTCACAGGCAACTTCAGCGCCAAACCCGTTTCAGATAGCCCTCAATGCAAAGGCTCTAGACGCAAATATTGGTGTGAGAGCTAATTCAATCAAGGAAACACTGCATGTTGGTGAAGGGCATCTTGAAGAAGAATCAGCCGAGTGGTTCTTGTGGGAGAACAACTCCATTTGGCTCACTAACTTCACACACCATCAGGCTTCCAAGCAGCTCTCAAGGAAACTCAGTTTTCACACTCTATGCTTAGTGCCCTTTGAGTGCATTATCTAGGAATGATCCTGGTAGAGCATCCCACACAAACGAATGCTCCACATGCCCGTTTCACATGCCACCAACTCCACATTCTCAGGCAACTTCAGCGCCACAGCCGTTTTCAGATAGCCCTCAATGCAAAGGATCTAGACGCAAATATTGGTGTGAGAGCTAATTCAATCAAGGAAACAATGCATGTTGGTGAAGGGCATATTGAAGAAGAATCAGCCGAGTGGTTCTTGTGGCAGAACAACTCCATTTGGCTCACTAACTTCACACACCATCAGGCTTCCAAGCAGCTCTCAAGGAAACTCAGTTTTCACACTCTATGCTTAGTGCCCTTTGAGTGCATTATCTAGGAATGAACCTGGTAGAGCATCCCACACAAACGAATGCTCCACATGCGGGTTTCACATGCCACCAACTCCACATTCACAGACAACTGCAGCGCCAAAGCCACTTTCAGATAGCCCTCAACGCAAAGGCTCTAGACGCAAATATTGGTGTGAGAGCTAATTCAATCAAGGAAACACTGCATGTTGGTGAAGGGCATATTGAAGAAGAATCAGCCGAGTGGTTCTTGTCGGAGAACAACTCCATTTGCTCACTAACTTCACACACCATCAGGCTTCCAAGCAGCTCTCAAGGAAACTCAGTTTTCACACTCTATGCTTAGTGCCCTTTGAGTGCATTATCTAGGAATGAACCTGGTAGGGCATCCCACACAAACGAATGCTCCACATGCGGGTTTCACATGCCACCAACTCCACATTCACAGACAACTTCAGCGCCAAAGTCACTTTCAGGTAGCCCTCAATGCAAAGGATCTAGACGCAAATATTGGTGTGAGAGCTAATTCAATCAAGGAAACAATGCATGTTGGTGAAGGGCATATTGAAGAAGAATCAGCCGAGTGGTTCTTGTGGCAGAACAACTCCATTTGGCTCACTAACTTCACACACCATCAGGCTTCCAAGCAGCTCTCAAGGAAACTCAGTTTTCACACTCTATGCTTAGTGCCCTTTGAGTGCATTATCTAGGAATGAACCTGGTAGAGCATCCCACACAAACGAATGCTCCACATGCGGGTTTCACATGCCACCAACTCCACATTCACAGACAACTGCAGCGCCAAAGCCACTTTCAGATAGCCCTCAACGCAAAGGCTCTAGACGCAAATATTGGTGTGAGAGCTAATTCAATCAAGGAAACACTGCATGTTGGTGAAGGGCATATTGAAGAAGAATCAGCTGAGTGGTTCTTGTGGGAGAACAACTCCATTTGCTCACTAACTTCACACACCATCAGGCTTCCAAGCAGCTCTCAAGGAAACTCAGTTTTCACACTCTATGCTTAGTGCCCTTTGAGTGCATTATCTAGGAATGAACCTGGTAGGGCATCCCACACAAACGAATGCTCCACATGCGGGTTTCACATGCCACCAACTCCACATTCACAGACAACTTCAGCGCCAAAGTCACTTTCAGGTAGCCCTCAATGCAAAGGCTCTAGACGCAAATATTGGTGTGAGAACTAATTCAATCAAGGAATCACTGCATGTTGGTGAAGGGCATATTGAAGAAGAATCAGCCGAGTGGTTCTTGTCGGAGAACAACTCCATTTGGCTCACTAACTTCACACACCATCAGGCTTCCAAGCAGCTCTCAAGGAAACTCAGTTTTCACACTCTATGCTTAGTGCCCTTTGAGTGCATTATGTAGGAATGAACCTGGTAGAGCATCCCACACAAACGAATGCTCCACATGCGGGTTTCACATGCCACCAACTCCACATTCACAGACAACTTCCGCGCCAAAGCCACTTTCAGATAGCCCTCAATGCAAAGGCTCTAGACGCAAATATTGGTGTGAGAGCTAATTCAATCAAGGAAACACTGCATGTTGGTGAAGGGCATATTGAAGAAGAATCAGCCGAGTGGTTCTTGTGGCAGAACAACTCCATTTGGCTCACTAACTTCACACACCATCAGGCTTCCAAGCAGCTCTCAAGGAAACTCAGTTTTCACACTCTATGCTTAGTGCCCTTTGAGTGCATTATCTAGGAATGAACCTGGTAGAGCATCCCACACAAACGAATGCTCCACATGCGGGTTTCACATGCCACCAACTCCACATTCACAGGCAACTTCAGCGCCACAGCCACTTTCAGATAGCCCTCAATGCAAAGGCTCTAGACGCAAATATTGGTGTGAGAGCTAATTCAATCAAGGAATCACTGCATGTTGGTGAAGGGCATATTGAAGAAGAATCAGCCGAGTGGTTCTTGTGGGAGAACAACTCCATTTGCTCACTAACTTCACACACCATCAGGCTTCCCAGCAGCTCTCAAGGAAACTCAGTTTTCACACTCTATGCTTAGTGCCCTTTGAGTGCATTATCTAGGAATGAACCTGGTAGGGCATCCCACACAAACGAATGCTCCACATGCGGGTTTCACATGCCACCAACTCCACATTCACAGACAACTTCAGCGCCAAAGCCACTTTCAGGTAGCCCTCAATGCAAAGGATCTAGACGCAAATATTGGTGTGAGAGCTAATTCAATCAAGGAATCACTGCATGTTGGTGAAGGGCATATTGAAGAAGAATCAGCTGAGTGGTTCTTGTCGGAGAACAACTCCATTTGGCTCACTAACTTCACACACCATCAGGCTTCCAAGCAGCTCTCAAGGAAACTCACTTTTCACACTCTATGCTTAGTGCCCTTTGAGTGCATTATCTAGGAATGAACCTGGTAGAGCATCCCACACAAACGAATGCTCCACATGCGGGTTTCACATGCCACCAACTCCACATTCACAGACAACTTCCGCGCCAAAGCCACTTTCAGATAGCCCTCAATGCAAAGGCTCTAGACGCAAATATTGGTGTGAGAGCTAATTCAATCAAGGAAACACTGCATGTTGGTGAAGGGCATATTGAAGAAGAATCAGCCGAGTGTTTCTTGTGGGAGAACAACTCCATTTGGCTCACTAACTTCACACACCATCAGGCTTCCAAGCAGCTCTCAAGGAAACTCAGCTGTCACACTCTATGCTTAGTGCCCTTTGAGTGCATTATCTAGGAATGAACCTGGTAGAGCATCCCACACAAACGATTGCTCCACATGCGGGTTTCACATGCCACCAACTCCACATTCACAGGCAACTTCAGCGCCATAGCCGTTTTCAGGTAGCCCTCAATGCAAAGCCTCTAGACGCAAATATTGGTGTGTGAGCTAATTCAATCAAGGAAATATTGCATGTTGGTGAAGGGCATATTGAAGAAGGATCAGCCGAGTGGTTCTTGTGGGAGAACAACTCCATTTGGCTCACTAACTTCACACACCATCAGGTTTCCAAGCAGGTAAAAAGGAAACTCAGTTTTCACACTCTATGCTTAGTGCCCTTTGAGTGCATTATCTAGGAATGAACCTGGTAGAGCATCCCACACAAACGAATGCTCCACATGCGGGTTTCACATGCCACCAACTCCACATTCACAGACAACTTCAGCGCCAAAACCACTTTCAGATAGCCCTCAATGCAAAGGCTCTAGACGCAAATATTGGTGTGTGAGATAATTCAATCAAGGAAACACTGCATGTTGGTGAAGGGCATATTGAAGAAGAATCAGCCGAGTGGTTCTTGTCGGAGAACAACTCCATTTGGCTCACTAACTTCACACACCATCAGGCTTCCAAGCAGCTCTCAAGGAAACTCAGTTTTCACACTCTATGCTTAGTGCCCTTTGAGTGCATTATCTAGGAATGAACCTGGTAGAGCATCCCACACAAACGAATGCTCCACATGCGGGTTTCACATGCCACCAAATCCACATTCACAGACAACTTCAGCGCCAAAGCCACTTTCAGATAGCCCTCAATGCAAAGGCTCTAGACGCAAATATTGGTGTGAGAGCTAATTCAATCAAGGAAACACTGCATGTTGGTGAAGGGCATATTGAAGAAGAATCAGCCGAGTGCTTCTTGTGGGAGAACAACTCCATTTGGCTCACTAACTTCACACACCATCAGGCTTCCAAGCATCTCTCAAGGAAACTCAGTTTTCACACTCTATGCTTAGTGCCCTTTGAGTGCATTATCTAGGAATGAACCTGGTAGAGCATCCCACACAAACGAATGCTCCACATGCGGGTTTCACATGCCACCAACTTCACATTCAAGGACAACTTCAGCGCCAAAGCCACTTTCAGATAGCCCTCAATGCAAAGGCTCTAGACGCAAATATTGGTGTGAGAGCTAATTCAATCAAGGAAACACTGCATGTTGGTGAAAGGCATATTGAAGAAGAATCAGCCGAGTGGTTCTTGTGGGAGAACAACTGCATTTGGCTCACTAACTTCACACACCATCAGGCTTCCAAGCAGCTCTCAAGGAAACTCAGTTTTCACACTCTATGCTTAGTGCCCTTTGAGTGCATTATGTAGGAATGAACCTGGTAGAGCATCCCACACAAACGAATGCTCCACATGCCGGTTTCACATGCCACCAACTCCACATTCACAGACAACTTCCGCGCCAAAGCCACTTTCAGGTAGCCCTCAATGCAAAGGCTCTAGACGCAAATATTGGTGTGAGAGCTAATTCAATCAAGGAATCACTGCATGTTGGTGAAGGGCATATTGAAGAAGAATCAGCCGAGTGGTTCTTGTCGGAGAACAACTCCATTTGGCTCACTAACTTCACACACCATCAGGCTTCCAAGCAGCTCTCAAGGAAACTCAGTTTTCACACTCTAAGCTTAGTGCCCTTTGAGTGCATTATCTAGGAATGAACCTGGGTGAGCATCCCACACAAACGAATGCTCCACATGCGGGTTTCACATGCCACCAACTCCACATTCACAGACAACTTCAGCGCCAAAGCCACTTTCAGATAGCCCTCAATGCAAAGGCTCTAGACGCAAATATTGGTGTGAGAGCTAATTCAATCAAGGAATCACTGCATGTTGGTGAAGGGCATATTGAAGAAGAATCAGCCGAGTGGTTCTTGTGGGAGAACAACTCCATTTGGCTCACTAACTTCACACACCATCAGGCTTCCAAGCAGCTCTCAGGGAAACTCACTTTTCACACTCTATGCTTAGTGCCCTTTGAGTGCATTATCTAGGAATGATCCTGGTAGAGCATCCCACACAAACGAATGCTCCACATGCGGGTTTCACATGCCACCAACTCGACATTCACAGGCAACTTCAGCGCCAAAGCCACATTCAGATAGCCCTCAATGCAAAGGCTCTAGACGCAAATATTGGTGTGAGAGCTAATTCAATCAAGGAAACATTGCATGTTGGTGAAGGGCATATTGAAGAAGAATCATCCGAGTGCTTCTTGTGGGAGAACAATTCCATTTGGCTCACTAATTTCACACAGCATCAGGCTTCCAAGCAGCCCTCAAGGAAACTCAGTTTTAACACTCTATGCTTAGTGCCCTTTGAGTGCATTATCTAGGAATGAACCTGGTAGAGCATCCCACACAAACGAATGCTCCACATGCGGGTTTCACATGCCTCCAACTTAACATTCACAGGCAACTTCAGCGCCAAACCCGTTTCAGATAGCCCTCAATGCAAAGGCTCTAGACGCAAATATTGGTGTGAGAGCTAATTCAATCAAGGAAACACTGCATGTTGGTGAAGGGCATCTTGAAGAAGAATCAGCCGAGTGGTTCTTGTGGGAGAACAACTCCATTTGGCTCACTAACTTCACACACCATCAGGCTTCCAAGCAGCTCTCAAGGAAACTCAGTTTTCACACTCTATGCTTAGTGCCCTTTGAGTGCATTATCTAGGAATGATCCTGGTAGAGCATCCCACACAAACGAATGCTCCACATGCGGGTTTCACATGCCACCAACTCCACATTCTCAGGCAACTTCAGCGCCAAAGCCGTTTTCAGATAGCCCTCAATGCAAAGGATCTAGACGCAAATATTGGTGTGAGAGCTAATTCAATCAAGGAAACAATGCATGTTGGTGAAGGGCATATTGAAGAAGAATCAGCCGAGTGGTTCTTGTGGGAGAACAACTCCATTTGGCTCACTAACTTCACACACCATCAGGCTTCCAAGCAGCTCTCAAGGAAACTCACTTTTCACACTCTATGCTTAGTGCCCTTTGAGTGCATTACCTAGGAATGAACCTGGTAGAGCATCCCACACAAACGAATGCTCCACATGCGGGTTTCACATGCCACCAACTCCACATTCACAGACAACTTCAGCGCCAAAACCACTTTCAGATAGCCCTCAATGCAAAGGCTCTAGACGCAAATATTGGTGTGTGAGATAATTCAATCAAGGAAACACTGCATGTTGGTGAAGGGCATATTGAAGAAGAATCAGCCGAGTGGTTCTTGTCGGAGAACAACTCCATTTGGCTCACTAACTTCACACACCATCAGGCTTCCAAGCAGCTCTCAAGGAAACTCAGTTTTCACACTCTATGCTTAGTGCCCTTTGAGTGCATTATCTAGGAATGAACCTGGTAGAGCATCCCACACAAACGAATGCTCCACATGCGGGTTTCACATGCCACCAAATCCACATTCACAGACAACTTCAGCGCCAAAGCCACTTTCAGATAGCCCTCAATGCAAAGGCTCTAGACGCAAATATTGGTGTGAGAGCTAATTCAATCAAGGAAACACTGCATGTTGGTGAAGGGCATATTGAAGAAGAATCAGCCGAGTGGTTCTTGTGGGAGAACAACTCCATTTGGCTCACTAACTTCACACACCATCAGGCTTCCAAGCATCTCTCAAGGAAACTCAGTTTTCACACTCTATGCTTAGTGCCCTTTGAGTGCATTATCTAGGAATGAACCTGGTAGAGCATCCCACACAAACGAATGCTCCACATGCGGGTTTCACATGCCACCAACTTCACATTCAAGGACAACTTCAGCGCCAAAGCCACTTTCAGATAGCCCTCAATGCAAAGGCTCTAGACGCAAATATTGGTGTGAGAGCTAATTCAATCAAGGAAACACTGCATGTTGGTGAAAGGCATATTGAAGAAGAATCAGCCGAGTGGTTCTTGTGGGAGAACAACTGCATTTGGCTCACTAACTTCACACACCATCAGGCTTCCAAGCAGCTCTCAAGGAAACTCAGTTTTCACACTCTATGCTTAGTGCCCTTTGAGTGCATTATGTAGGAATGAACCTGGTAGAGCATCCCACACAAACGAATGCTCCACATGCCGGTTTCACATGCCACCAACTCCACATTCACAGACAACTTCCGCGCCAAAGCCACTTTCAGGTAGCCCTCAATGCAAAGGCTCTAGACGCAAATATTGGTGTGAGAGCTAATTCAATCAAGGAATCACTGCATGTTGGTGAAGGGCATATTGAAGAAGAATCAGCCGAGTGGTTCTTGTCGGAGAACAACTCCATTTGGCTCACTAACTTCACACACCATCAGGCTTCCAAGCAGCTCTCAAGGAAACTCAGTTTTCACACTCTAAGCTTAGTGCCCTTTGAGTGCATTATCTAGGAATGAACCTGGGTGAGCATCCCACACAAACGAATGCTCCACATGCGGGTTTCACATGCCACCAACTCCACATTCACAGACAACTTCAGCGCCAAAGCCACTTTCAGATAGCCCTCAATGCAAAGGCTCTAGACGCAAATATTGGTGTGAGAGCTAATTCAATCAAGGAATCACTGCATGTTGGTGAAGGGCATATTGAAGAAGAATCAGCCGAGTGGTTCTTGTGGGAGAACAACTCCATTTGGCTCACTAACTTCACACACCATCAGGCTTCCAAGCAGCTCTCAGGGAAACTCACTTTTCACACTCTATGCTTAGTGCCCTTTGAGTGCATTATCTAGGAATGATCCTGGTAGAGCATCCCACACAAACGAATGCTCCACATGCGGGTTTCACATGCCACCAACTCGACATTCACAGGCAACTTCAGCGCCAAAGCCACATTCAGATAGCCCTCAATGCAAAGGCTCTAGACGCAAATATTGGTGTGAGAGCTAATTCAATCAAGGAAACATTGCATGTTGGTGAAGGGCATATTGAAGAAGAATCATCCGAGTGCTTCTTGTGGGAGAACAATTCCATTTGGCTCACTAATTTCACACAGCATCAGGCTTCCAAGCAGCCCTCAAGGAAACTCAGTTTTAACACTCTATGCTTAGTGCCCTTTGAGTGCATTATCTAGGAATGAACCTGGTAGAGCATCCCACACAAACGAATGCTCCACATGCGGGTTTCACATGCCTCCAACTTAACATTCACAGGCAACTTCAGCGCCAAACCCGTTTCAGATAGCCCTCAATGCAAAGGCTCTAGACGCAAATATTGGTGTGAGAGCTAATTCAATCAAGGAAACACTGCATGTTGGTGAAGGGCATCTTGAAGAAGAATCAGCCGAGTGGTTCTTGTGGGAGAACAACTCCATTTGGCTCACTAACTTCACACACCATCAGGCTTCCAAGCAGCTCTCAAGGAAACTCAGTTTTCACACTCTATGCTTAGTGCCCTTTGAGTGCATTATCTAGGAATGATCCTGGTAGAGCATCCCACACAAACGAATGCTCCACATGCGGGTTTCACATGCCACCAACTCCACATTCTCAGGCAACTTCAGCGCCAAAGCCGTTTTCAGATAGCCCTCAATGCAAAGGATCTAGACGCAAATATTGGTGTGAGAGCTAATTCAATCAAGGAAACAATGCATGTTGGTGAAGGGCATATTGAAGAAGAATCAGCCGAGTGGTTCTTGTGGGAGAACAACTCCATTTGGCTCACTAACTTCACACACCATCAGGCTTCCAAGCAGCTCTCAAGGAAACTCACTTTTCACACTCTATGCTTAGTGCCCTTTGAGTGCATTACCTAGGAATGAACCTGGTAGAGCATCCCACACAAACGAATGCTCCACATGTGGGTTTCACATGCCACCAACTCCACATTCACAGACAACTTCAGCACCAAAGCCACTTTCAGATAGCCCTCAATGCAAAGGCTCTAGATGCAAATATTTGTGTGTGAGCTAATTCAATTAAGGAAACACTGCATGTTGGTGAAGGGCATATTGAAGAAGAATCAGCTGAGTGGTTCTTGTCGGAGAACAACTCCATTTGGCTCACTAACTTCACACACCATCAGGCTTCCAAGCAGCTCTCAAGGAAACTCACTTTTCACACTCTATGCTTAGTGCCCTTTGAGTGCATTATCTAGGAATGAACCTGGTAGAGCATCCCACACAAACCATTGCTCCACATGCGGGTTTCACATGCCACCAACTCCACATTCACAGACAACTTCAGCGTCATCGATGTTTTCAGATAGCCCTCAATGCAAAGGCTCTAGACGCAAATATTGGTGTGAGAGCTAATTCAATCAAGGAAACATTGCATGTTGGTGAAGGACATATTGAAGAAGAATCAGCCGAGTGGTTCTTGTGGGAGAACAACTGCATTTGGCTCACTAACTTCACACACCATCAGGCTTCCAAGCAGCTCTCAAGGAAACTCAGTTTTCACACTCTATGCTTAGTGCCCTTTGAGTGCATTATCTAGGAATGAACCTGGTAGAGCATCCCACACAAACGAATGCTCCACATGCCGGTTTCACATGCCACCAACTCCACATTCACAGACAACTTCAGCGCCAAAACCACTTTCAGATAACCCTCAATGCAAAGGCTCTAGACGCAAATATTGGTGTGTGAGCTAATTCAATCAAGGAATCACTGCATGTTGGTGAAGGGCATATTGAAGAAGAATCAGCCGAGTGGTTCTTGTGGGAGAACAACTCCATTTGGCTCACTAACTTCACACACCATCAGGCTTCCAAGCAGCTCTCAAGGAAACTCAGTTTTCACACTCTATGCTTAGTGCCCTTTGAGTGCATTATCTAGGAATGAACCTGGTAGAGCATCCCACACAAACGAATGCTCCACATGCGGGTTTCACATGCCACCAACTCCACATTCACAGACAACTTCAGCACCAAAGCCACTTTCAGATAGCCCTCAATGCAAAGGCTCTAGACGCAAATATTGGTGTGTGAGCTAATTCAATTAAGGAAACACTGCATGTTGGTGAAGGGCATATTGAAGAAGAATCAGCCGAGTGGTTCTTGTGGGAGAACAACTCCATTTGGCTCACTAACTTCACACACCATCAGGCTTCCAAGCAGCTCTCAAGGAAACTCACTTTTCACACTCTATGCTTAGTGCCCTTTGAGTGCATTATCTAGGAATGAACCTGGTAGAGCATCCCACACAAACCAATGCTCCACATGCGGGTTTCACATGCCACCAACTCCACATTCACAGACAACTTCAGCGTCATCGATGTTTTCAGATAGCCCTCAATGCAAAGGCTCTAGACACAAATATTGGTGTGAGAGCTAATTCAATCAAGGAAACACTGCATGTTGGTGAAGGGCATCTTGAAGAAGAATCAGCCGAGTGGTTCTTGTGGGAGAACAACTCCATTTGGCTCACTAACTTCACACACCATCAGGCTTCCAAGCAGCTCTCAAGGAAACTCAGTTTTCACACTCTATGCTTAGTGCCCTTTGAGTGCATTATCTAGGAATGAACCTGGTAGAGCATCCCACACAAACGAATGCTCCACATGCCCGTTTCACATGCCACCAACTCCACATTCTCAGGCAACTTCAGCGCCACAGCCGTTTTCAGATAGCCCTCAATGCAACGGCTCTAGACGCAAATATTGCTGTGAGAGCTAATTCAATCAAGGAAACACTGCATGTTGGTGAAGGGCATATTGAAGAAGAATCAGCCGAGTGGTTCTTGTGGGAGAACAACTCCATTTGGCTCACTAACTTCACACACCATCAGGCTTCCAAGCAGCTCTCAAGGAAACTCACTTTTCACACTCTATGCTTAGTGCCCTTTGAGTGCATTATCTAGGAATGAACCTGGTAGAGCATCCCACACAAACGAATGCTCCACATGCGGGTTTCACATGCCACCAACTCGACATTCACAGGCAACTTCAGCGCCAAAGCCACTTTCAGATAGCCCTCAATGCAAAGGCTCTAGACGCAAATATTGGTGTGAGAGCTAATTCAATCAAGGAAACACTGCATGTTGGTGAAGGGCATATTGAAGAAGGATCAGCCGAGTGGTTCTTATGAGAGAACAACTCCATTTGGCTCACTAACTTCACACACCATCAGGCTTCCAAGCAGCTCTCAAGGAAACTCAGTTTTCACACTCTATGCTTAGTGCCCTTTGAGTGCCTAGGACTGAAATGAATCTTGGTGAGCATCCCACACAAACGAATGCTCCACATGCGGGTTTCACATGCCACCAACTCCACATTCACAGGCAACTTCAGCGCCACAGCCGTTTTCAGATAGCCCTCAATGCAAAGGCTCTAGACGCAAATATTGGTGT
Organism: Ochotona princeps; assembly: GCF_030435755.1. Classification (NCBI taxonomy): domain Eukaryota; kingdom Metazoa; phylum Chordata; class Mammalia; order Lagomorpha; family Ochotonidae; genus Ochotona; species Ochotona princeps. The sequence continues at coordinate 37,372 of NW_026698783.1, read as the reverse complement.
GAGAGCTAATTCAATCAAGGAAACACTGCATGTTGGTGAAGGGCATATTGAAGAAGGATCAGCTGAGTGGTTCTTGTGGGAGAACAACTCCATTTGGCTCACTAACTTCACACACCATCAGGCTTCCAAGCAGCTCTCAAGGAAACTCAGTTTTCACACTCTATGCTTAGTGCCATTTGAGTGCCTAGGACTGAAATGAAGCTTGGTGAGCATCCCACACAAACGAATGCTCCACATGCCCGTTTCACATGCCACCAACTCCACATTCTCAGGCAACTTCAGCGCCACAGCCGTTTTCAGATAGCCCTCAATGCAAAGGCTCTAGACGCAAATATTGCTGTGAGAGCTAATTCAATCAAGGAAACACTGCATGTTGGTGAAGGGCATATTGAAGAAGGATCAGCCGAGTGGTTCTTGTGGGAGAACAACTCCATTTGGCTCACTAACTTCACACACCATCAGGCTTCCAAGCAGCTCTCAAGGAAACTCAGTTTTCACACTCTATGCTTAGTGCCCTTTGAGTGCATTATCTAGGAATGAACCTGGTAGAGCATCGCACACAAACGAATGCTCCACATGCGGGTTTCACATGCCACCAACTCCACAATCACAGGCAAATTCAGCGCCACAGCCGTTTTCAGATAGCCCTCAATGCAAAGGCTCTAGACGCAAATATTGGTGTGTGAGATAATTCAATCAAGGAAACACTGCATGTTGGTGAAGGGCATCTTGAAGAAGAATCAGCCGAGTGGTTCTTGTGGGAGAACAACTCCATTTCCCTCACTAATTTCACACACCATCAGGCTTCCAAGCAGCTCTCAAGGAAACTCAATTTTCACACTCTATGCTTAGTGCCCTTTGAGTGCATTATCTAGGAATGAACCTGGTAGAGCATCCCACACAAACGAATGCTCCACATGCGGGCTTCACATGCCTCCAACTTAACATTCACAGGCAACTTCAGCGCCAAACCCATTTTCAGATAGCCCTCAATGCAAAGGCTCTAGACGCAAATATTGGTGTGAGAGCTAATTCAATCAAGGAAACACTGCATGTTGGTGAAGGGCATATTGAAGAAGAATCAGCCGAGTGGTTCTTGTGGGAGAACAACTCCATTTGGCTCACTAACTTCACACACCATCAGGCTTCCAAGCAGCTCTGAAGGATAATCAGTTTCTACACTCTATGCTTAGTGCCCTTTGAGTGCATTATCTAGGAATGAACCTGGTAGAGCATCCCACACAAACGAATGCTCCACATGCGGGTTTCACATGCCACCAACTCCACATTCACAGACAACTTCCGCGCCAAAGCCACTTTCAGATAGCCCTCAATGCAAAGGCTCTAGACGCAAATATTGGTGTGAGAGCTAATTCAATCAAGGAAACACTGCATGTTGGTGAAGGGCATATTGAAGAAGACTCAGCCGAGTGGTTCTTGTGGGAGAACAACTCCATTTGGCTCACTAACTTCACACACCATCAGGCTTCCAAGCAGCTCTCAAGGAAATTCAGATATCACTCTATGCTTAATGCCCTTTGAGTGCCTAGGACAGAAATGAACCTGGTAGAGCATCTCACACAAACGAATGCTCCACATGCGGGTTTCACATGCCACCAACTCCACATTCACAGACAACTTCAGCGCAAAAGCCACTTTCAGATAGCCCTCAATGCAAAGGCTCTAGACGCAAATATTGGTGTGAGAGCTAATTCAATCAAGGAAACACTGCATGTTGGTGAAGGGCATCTTGAAGAAGAATCAGCCGAGTGGTTCTTGTTTGAGAACAACTCCATTTGGCTCACTAACTTCACACACCATCAGGCTTCCAAGCAGCTCTCAAGGAAACTCAGTTTTCACACTCTATGCTTAGTGCCCTTTGAGTGCATTATCTAGGAATGAACCTGGTAGAGCATCCCACACAAACGAATGCTCCACATGCCCGTTTCACATGCCACCAACTCCACATTCTCAGGCAACTTCAGCGCCACAGCCGTTTTCAGATAGCCCTCAATGCAAAGGCTCTAGACGCAAATATTGCTGTGAGAGCTAATTCAATCAAGGAAACACTGCATGTTGGTGAAGGGCATCTTGAAGAAGAATCAGCTGAGTGGTTCTTGTGGGAGAACAACTGCATTTGGCTCACTAACTTCACACACCATCAGGCTTCCAAGCAGCTCTCAAGGAAACTCAGTTTTCACACTCTATGCTTAGTGCCCTTTGAGTGCATTATCTAGGAATGAACCTGGTAGAGCATCCCACACAAACCATTGCTCCACATGCGGGTTTCACATGCCACCACTCCACATTCAATGGCAACTTCAGCGCCAAAGCCACTTCAGATAGCCCTCAATGCAAAGGCTCTAGACGCAAATATTGGTGTGAGAGCTAATTCAATCAAGGAAACACTGCATGGTTGGTGAAGGGGGCATATTGAAGAAAGATCAGCCGAGTGGTTCTTATGAGAGAACAACTCCATTTGGCTCACTAACTTCACACACCATCAGGCTTCCAAGCAGCTCTCAAGGAAACTCAGTTTTCACACTCTATGCTTAGTGCCCTTTGAGTGCATTATCTAGGAATGAACCTGGTAGAGCATCCCACACAAACGAATGCTCCACATGCCCGTTTCACATGCCACAACTCCACATTCTCAGGCAACTTCAGCGCCACAGCCGTTTCAGATAGCCCTCAAAGCATAGGCTCTAGACGCAAATATTGGTGTGAGAGCTAATTCAATCAAGGAAACACTGCATGTTGGTGAAGGGCATATTGAAGAAGGATCAGCCGAGTGGTTCTTGTGGGAGAACAACTCCATTTGGCTCACTAACTTCACACACCATCAGGCTTCCAAGCAGCTCTCAAGGAAACTCAGTTTTCACACTCTATGCTTAGTGCCCTTTGAGTGCATTATCTAGGAATGAACCTGGTAGAAGCATCCCACACAAACGAATGCTCCACATGCGGGTTTCACATGCCACCAACTCCACATTCACAGGCAACTTCAGCGCCACAGCCATTTTCAGATAGCCCTCAATCCAACGGCTCTAGACGCAAATATTGGTGTGAAAGCTAATTCAATCAAGGAAACACTGCATGTTGGTGAAGGGCATATTGAAGAAGTATCTGCCGAGTGGTTCTTGTGGGAGAACAACTCCATTTGGCTCACTAACTTCACACAGCATCAGGCTTCCAAGCAGCTCTCAAGGAAACTCAGTTTTCACACTCTATGCTTAGTGCCCTTAGAGTGCATTATCTAGGAATGAACCTGGTAGAGCATCCCACACAAACGAATGCTCCACATACGGGTTTCACATGCCACCAACTCCACATTCTCAGGCAACTTCAGCGCCACAGCCGTTTTCAGATAGCCCTCAATGCAAAGGCTCTAGACGCAAATATTGGTGTGAGAGCTAATTCAATCAAGGAAACACTGCATGTTGGTGAAGGGCATATTGAAGAAGGATCAGCCGAGTGGTTCTTGTGGGAGAACAACTCCATTTGGCTCACTAACTTCACACACCATCAGGCTTCCAAGCAGCTCTCAAGGAAACTCAGTTTTCACACTCTATGCTTAGTGCCCTTTGAGTGCATTATCTAGGAATGAACCTGGGTGAGCATCCCACACAAACGAATGCTCCACATGCGGGTTTCACATGCCACCAACTCCACATCCTCAGGCAACTTCAGCGCCACAGCCGTTTTCCGATAGCCCTCAATGCAAAGGCTCTAGACGCAAATATTCGTGTGAGAGCTAATTCAATCAAGGAAACACTGCATGTTGGTGAAGGGCATAGTGAAGAAGGATCAGCCGAGTGGTTCTTGCGGGAGGACAACTCCATTTGGCTCACTAACTTCACACACCATCAGGCTTCCAAGCAGCTCTCCAGGAAACTCAGTTTTCACACTCTATGCTTAGTGCCCTTTGAGTGCATTATCTAGGAATGAACCTGGTAGAGCATCCCACACAAACCATTGCTCCACATGCGGGTTTCACATGCCACCAACTCCACATTCAATGGCAACTTCAGTGCCACAGCCGTTTTCAGATAGCCCTCAATGCAACGGCTCTAGACGCAAATATTGGTGTGAGAGCTAATTCAATCAAGGAAACACTGCATGTTGGTGAAGGGCATATTGAAGAAGGATCAGCCGAGTGGTTCTTGGGGGAGAACAACTCCATTTGGCTCACTAACTTCACACACCATCAGGCTTCCAAGCAGCTCTCAAGGAAACTCAGTTTTCACACTCTATGCTTAGTGCCCTTTGAGTGCCTAGGACTGAAATGAATCTTGGTGAGCATCCCACACAAACGAATGCTCCACATGCGGGTTTCACATGCCACCAACTCCACATTCACAGGCAACTTCAGCGCCACAGCCGTTTTCAGATAACCCTCAATGCAAAGGCTCTAGACGCAAATATTGGTGTGAGAGCTAATTCAATCAAGGAAACACTGCATGTTGGTGAAGGGCATATTGAAGAAGGATCAGTTGAGTGGTTCTTGTGGGAGAACAACTCCACTTGGCTCACTAACTTCACACACCATCATGCTTCCAAGCAGCTCTCAAGGAAACTCAGTTTTCACACTCTATGCTTAGTGCCCTTTGAGTGCCTAGGACTGAAATGAAGCTTGGTGAGCATCCTACACAAACGAATGCTCCACATGCGAGTTTCACATGCCACCAACTCCACATTCTCAGGCAACTTCAGCGCCACAGCCGTTTTCAGATAGCCCTCAATGCAAAGGATCTAGACGCAAATATTGGTGTGAGAGCTAATTCAATCAAGGAAACACTGCATGTTGGTGAAGGGCATATTGAAGAAGGATCAGCCGAGTGGTTCTTGTGGGAGAACAACTCCATTTGGCTCACTAACTTCACACACCATCAGGCTTCTAAGCAGCTCTCAAGGAAACTCAGTTTTCACACTCTATGCTTAGTGCCCTTTGAGTGCATTTTCTAGGAATGAACCTGGTAGAGCATCGCACACAAACGAATGCTCCACATGCGGGTTTCACATGCCACCAACTCCACAATCACAGGCAACTTCAGCGCCACAGCCGTTTTCAGATAGCCCTCAATGCAAAGGCTCTAGACGCAAATATTGGTGTGAGAGCTAATTCAATCAAGGAAACACTGCATGTTGGTGAAGGGCATATTGAAGAAGGATCAGCCGAGTGGTTCTTGTGGGAGAACAACTCCATTTGGCTCACTAACTTCACACACCATCAGGCTTCCAAGCAGCTCTCAAGGAAACTCAGTTTTCACACTCTATGCTTAGTGCCCTTTGAGTGCCTAGGACTGAAATGAAGCTTGGTGAGCATCCCACACAAACGAATGCTCCACATGCGGGTTTCACATGCCACCAACTCCACATTCACAGGCAACTTCAGCGCCACAGCCGTTTTCAGATAGCCCTCAAAGCAAAGGCTCTAGACGCAAATATTGGTGTGAGAGCTAATTCAATCAAGGAAACACTGCATGTTGGTGAAGGGCATATTGAAGAAGGATCAGCCGAGTGGTTCTTGTGGGAGAACAACTCCATTTGGCTCACTAACTTCACACACCATCAGGCTTCCAAGCAGCTCTCAAGGAAACTCAGTTTTCACACTCTATGCTTAGTGCCCTTTGAGTGCATTATCTAGCAATTAACCTGGTAGAGCATCCCACACAAACGAATGCTCCACATGCGGGTTTCACATGCCACCAACTCCACATTCTCAGGCAACTTCAGCGCCACAGCCGTTTTCAGATAGCCCTCAAAGCATAGGCTCTAGACGCAAATATTGGTGTGAGAGCTAATTCAATCAAGGAAACACTGCATGTTGGTGAAGGGCATATTGAAGAAGGATCAGCCGAGTGGTTCTTGTGGGAGAACAACTCCATTTGGCTCACTAACTTCACACACCATCAGGCTTCCAAGCAGCTCTCAAGGAAACTCAGTTTTCACACTCTATGCTTAGTGCCCTTAGAGTGCATTATCTAGGAATGAACCTGGTAGAGCATCCCACACAAACGAATGCTCCACATACGGGTTTCACGTGCCACCAACTCCACATTCTCAGGCAACTTCAGCGCCACAGCCGTTTTCAGATAGCCCTCAATGCAAAGGCTCTAGACGCAAATATTGGTGTGAGAGCTAATTCAATCAAGGAAACACTGCATGTTGGTGAAGGGCATATTGAAGAAGGATCAGCCGAGTGGTTCTTGTGGGAGAACAACTCCATTTGGCTCACTAACTTCACACACCATCAGGCTTCCAAGCAGCTCTCAAGGAAACTCAGTTTTCACACTCTATGCTTAGTGCCCTTTGAGTGCCTAGGACTGAAATGAAGCTTGGTGAGCATCCTACACAAACGAATGCTCCACATGCGGGTTTCACATGCCACCAACTCCACATTCTCAGGCAACTTCAGCGCCACAACCGTTTTCAGATAGCCCTCAATGCAAAGGCTCTAGAAGCAAATATTGGTGTGAGAGCTAATTCAATCAAGGAAACACTGCATGTTGGTGAAGGGCATATTGAAGAAGGATCAGCCGAGTGGTTCTTGTGGGAGAACAACTCCATTTGGCTCACTAACTTCACACACCATCAGGCTTCCAAGCAGCTCTCAAGGAAACTCAGTTTTCACACTCTATGCTTAGTGCCCTTTGAGTGCATTATCTAGGAATGAACCTGGTAGAGCATCCCACACAAACGATTGCTCCACATGCGGGTTTCACATGCCACCAACTCCACATTCTCAGGCAACTTCAGCGCCACAGCCGTTTTCAGATAGCCCTCAATGCAAAGGCTCTAGACGCAAATATTGGTGTGTGAGCTAATTCAATCAAGGAAACACTGCATGTTGGTGAAGGGCATAGTGAAGAAGGATCAGCCGAGTGGTTCTTGTGGGAGAACAACTCCATTTGGCTCACTAACTCCACACACCATCAGGCTTCCAAGCAGCTCTCAAGGAAACTCAGTTTTCACACTCTATGCTTAGTGCCCTTTGAGTGCATTATCTAGGAATGAACCTGGTAGAGCATCCCACACAAACGATTGCTCCACATGCGGTTTTCACATGCCACCAACTCCACATTCTCAGGCAACTTCAGCGCCACAGCCGTTTTCAGATAGCCCTCAATGCAAAGGCTCTAGACGCAAATATTGGTGTGAGAGCTAATTCAATCAAGGAAACACTGCATGTTGGTGAAGGGCATATTGAAGAAGGATCAGCCGAGTGGTTCTTGTGGGAGAACAACTCCATTTGGCTCACTAACTTCACACACCATCAGGCTTCCAAGCAGCTCTCAAGGAAACTCAGTTTTCATAATCTATGCTTAGTGCCCTTTGAGTGCATTATCTAGGAATGAACCTGGGTGAGCATCCAACACAAACGAATGCTCCCCATGCCCGTTTCACATGCCACCAACTCCACATTCACAGGCAACTTCAGTGCCACAGCCGTTTTCAGATAGCCCTCAATGCATAGGCTCTAGACGCAAATATTGGTGTGAGAGCTAATTCAATCAAGGAAACACTGCATGTTGGTGAAGGGCATATTGCAGAAGGATCAGCCGAGTGGTTCTTGTGGGAGAACAACTCCATTTGGCTCACTAACTTCACACACCATCATGCTTTCAAGCAGCTCTCAAGGAAACTCAGTTTTCAAACTCTATGCTTAGTGCCCTTTGAGTGCCTAGGACTGAAATGAAGCTTGGTGAGCATCCCACAGAAACGAATGCTCCACATGCGGGTTTCACATGCCACCAACTCCACATTCAGAGGCAACTTCAGCGCCACAGCCGTTTTCAGATAGCCCTCAATGCAAAGGCTCTAGACGCAAATATTGGTGTGAGAGCTAATTCAATCAAGGAAACACTGCATGTTGGTGAAGGGCATATTGAAGAAGGATCAGCTGAGTGGTTCTTGTGGGAGAACAACTCCATTTGGCTCACTAACTTCACACACCATCATGCTTCCAAGCAGCTCTCAAGGAAACTCAGTTTTCACACTCTATGCTTAGTGCCCTTTGAGTGCCTAGGACTGAAATGAAGCTTGGTGAGCATCCTACACAAACGAATGCTCCACATGCTGGTTTCACATGCCACCAACTCCACATTCTCAGGCAACTTCAGCGCCACAGCCGTTTTCAGATAGCCCTCAATGCAAAGGCTCTAGACGCAAATATTGGTGTGAGAGCTAATTCAATCAAGGAAACACTGCATGTTGGTGAAGGGCATATTGAAGAAGGATCAGCTGAGTGGTTCTTGTGGGAGAACAACTCCATTTGGCTCACTAACTTCACACACCATCATGCTTCCAAGCAGCTCTAAAGGAAACTCAGTTTTCACACTCTATGCTTAGTGCCCTTTGAGTGCCTAGGACTGAAATGAAGCTTGGTGAGCATCCTACACAAACGAATGCTCCACATGCGGGTTTCACATGCCACCAACTCCACATTCTCAGGCAACTTCAGCGCCACAGCCGTTTTCAGATAGCCCTCAATGCAAAGGCTCTAGACGCAAATATTGGTGTGAGAGCTAATTCAATCAAGGAAACACTGCATGTTGGTGAAGGGCATATTGAAGAAGGATCAGCCGAGTGGTTCTTGTGGGAGAACAACTCCATTTGGCTCACTAACTTCACACACCATCAGGCTTCCAAGCAGCTCTCAAGGAAACTCAGTTTTCACACTCTATGCTTAGTGCCCTTTGAGTGCATTTTCTAGGAATGAACCTGGTAGAGCATCCCACACAAACGAATGCTCCACATGCGGGTTTCACATGCCACCAACTCCACATTCTCAGGCAACTTCAGCGCCACAGCCGTTTTCAGATAGCCCTCAATGCAAAGGCTCTAGATGCAAATATTGGTGTGAGAGCTAATTCAATCAAGGAAACACTGCATGTTGGTGAAGGGCATATTGAAGAAGGATCAGCCGAGTGGTTCTTGTGGGAGAACAACTCCATTTGGCTCACTAACTTCACACACCATCAGGCTTCCAAGCAGCTCTCAAGGAAACTCAGTTTTCATACTCTATGCTTAGTGCCCTTTGAGTGCATTATCTAGGAATGAACCTGGGTGAGCATCCAACACAAACGAATGCTCCCCAGGCGGGTTTCACATGCCACCAACTCCACATTCACAGACAACTTCAGTGCCACAGCCGTTTTCAGATAGCCCTCAATGCAAAGGCTCTAGACGCAAATATTGGTGTGAGAGCTAATTCAATCAAGGAAACACTGCATGTTGGTGAAGGGCATATTGAAGAAGGATCAGCCGAGTGGTTCTTGTGGGAGAACAACTCCATTTGGCTCACTAACTTCACACACCATCAGGCTTTCAAGCAGCTCTCAAGGAAACTGAGTTTTCACACTCTATGCTTAGTGCCCTTTGAGTGCCTAGGACTGAAATGAAGCTTGGTGAGCATCCCACACAAACGAATGCTCCACATGAGGGTTTCACATGCCACCAACTCCACATTCACAGGCAACTTCAGCGCCACAGCCATTTTCAGATAGCCCTCAATGCAAAGGCTCTAGACGCAAATATTGGTGTGAGAGCTAATTCAATCAAGGAAACACTGCATGTTGGTGAAGGGCATATTGAAGAAGGATCAGCCGAGTGGTTCTTGTGGGAGAACAACTCCATTTGGCTCACTAACTTCACACACCATCAGGCTTCCAAGCAGCTCTCAAGGAAACTCAGTTTTCACACTCTATGCTTAGTGCCCTTTGAGTGCCTAGGACTGAAATGAAGCTTGGTGAGCATCCTACACAAACGAATGCTCCACATGCGGGTTTCACATGCCACCAACTCCACATTCTCAGGCAACTTCAGCGCCACAGCCGTTTTCAGATAGCCCTCAATGCAAAGGCTCTAGACGCAAATATTGGTGTGAGAGCTAATTCAATCAAGGAAACACTGCATGTTGGTGAAGGGCATATTGAAGAAGGATCAGCTGAGTGGTTCTTGTGGGAGAACAACTCCATTTGGCTCACTAACTTCACATACCATCAGGCTTCCAAGCAGCTCTCAAGGAAACTCAGTTTTCACACTCTATGCTTAGTGCCCTTTGAGTGCATTATCTAGGAATGAACCTGGTAGAGCATCCCACACAAACGATTGCTCCACATGCGGGTTTCACATGCCACCAACTCCACATTCTCAGGCAACTTCAGCGCCACAGCCGTTTTCAGATAGCCCTCAATGCAAAGGCTCTAGACGCAAATATTGGTGTGAGAGCTAATTCAATCAAGGAAACACTGCATGTTGGTGAAGGGCATAGTGAAGAAGGATCAGCCGAGTGGTTCTTGTGGGAGAACAACTCCATTTGGCTCACTAACTTCACACACCATCAGGCTTCCAAGCAGCTCTCCAGGAAACTCAGTTTTCACACTCTATGCTTAGTGCCCTTTGAGTGCATTATCTAGGAATGAACCTGGTAGAGCATCCCACACAAACGATTGCTCCACATGCGGGTTTCACATGCCACCAACTCCACATTCACAGGCAACTTCAGCGCCACAGCCGTTTTCAGATAGCCCTCAATGCAAAGGCTCTAGACGCAAATATTGGTGTGAGAGCTAATTCAATCAAGGAAACACTGCATGTTGGTGAAGGGCATATTGAAGAAGGATCAGCCGAGTGGTTCTTGTGGGAGAACAACTCCATTTGGCTCACTAACTTCACACACCATCAGGCTTTCAAGCAGCTCTCAAGGAAACTCAGTTTTCACACTCTATGCTTAGTGCCCTTTGAGTGCCTAGGACTGAAATGAAGCTTGGTGAGCATCCCACACAAACGAATGCTCCACATGCGGGTTTCACATGCCACCAACTCCACATTCACAGGCAACTTCAGCGCCACAGCCGTTTTCAGATAGCCCTCAATGCAAAGGCTCTAGACGCAAATATTGGTGTGAGAGCTAATTCAATCAAGGAAACACTGCATGTTGGTGAAGGGCATATTGAAGAAGGATCAGCCGAGTGGTTCTTGTGGGAGAACAACTCCATTTGGCTCACTAACTTCACACACCATCAGGCTTCCAAGCAGCTCTCAAGGAAACTCAGTTTTCATAATCTATGCTTAGTGCCCTTTGAGTGCATTATCTAGGAATGAACCTGGGTGAGCATCCAACACAAACGAATGCTCCCCATGCGGGTTTCACATTCCACCAACTCCACATTCACAGGCAACTTCAGTGCCACAGCCGTTTTCAGATAGCCCTCAAAGCATAGGCTCTAGACGCAAATATTGGTGTGAGAGCTAATTCAATCAAGGAAACACTGCATGTTGGTGAAGGGCATATTGAAGAAGGATCAGCCGAGTGGTTCTTGTGGGAGAACAACTCCATTTGGCTCACTAACTTCACACACCATCATGCTTTCAAGCAGCTCTCAAGGAAACTCAGTTTTCACACTTTATGCTTAGTGCCCTTTGAGTGCTTATGACTGAAATGAAGCTTGGTGAGCATCCCACACAAACGAATGCTCCACATGCGGGTTTCACATGCCACCAACTCCACATTCACAGACAACTTCAGCGCCACAACCGTTTTCAGATAGCCCTCAATGCAAAGGCTCTAGACGCAAATATTGGTGTGAGAGCTAATTCAATCAAGGAAACACTGCATGTTGGTGAAGGGCATATTGAAGAAGGATCAGCCGAGTGGTTCTTGTGGGAGAACAACTCCATTTGGCTCACTAACTTCACACACCATCAGGCTTCCAAGCAGCTCTCAAGGAAACTCAGTTTTCACACTCTATGCTTAGTGCCCTTTGAGTGCCTAGGACTGAAATGAAGCTTGGTGAGCATCCCACACAAACGAATGCTCCACATGCGGGTTTCACATGCCACCAACTCCACATTCTCAGGCAACTTCAGCGCCACAGCCGTTTTCAGATAGCCCTCAATGCAAAGGCTCTAGACGCAAATATTGGTGTGAGAGCTAATTCAATCAAGGAAACACTGCATGTTGGTGAAGGGCATATTGAAGAAGGATCAGCTGAGTGGTTCTTGTGGGAGAACAACTCCATTTGGCTCACTAACTTCACACACCATCAGGCTTCCAAGCAGCTCTCAAGGAAACTCAGTTTTCACACTCTATGCTTAGTGCCCTTTGAGTGCATTATCTAGGAATGAACCTGGTAGAGCATCCTACACAAACGATTGCTCCACATGCGGGTTTCACATGCCAGCAACTCCACATTCTCAGGCAACTTCAGCGCCACAGCCGTTTTCAGATAGCCCTCAATGCAAAGGCTCTAGATGCAAATATTGGTGTGAGAGCTAATTCAATCAAGGAAACACTGCATGTTGGTGAAGGGCATATTGAAGAAGGATCAGCCGAGTGGTTCTTGTGGGAGAACAACTCCATTTGGCTCACTAACTTCACATACCATCAGGCTTCCAAGCAGCTCTCAAGGAAACTCAGTTTTCACACTCTATGCTTAGTGCCATTTGAGTGCATTTTCTAGGAATGAACCTGGTAGAGCATCGCACACAAACGAATGCTCCCCATGCGGGTTTCACATGCCACCAACTCCACATTCACAGGCAACTTCAGTGCCACAGCCGTTTTCAGATAGCCCTCAAAGCATAGGCTCTAGACGCAAATATTGGTGTGAGAGCTAATTCAATCAAGGAAACACTGCATGTTGGTGAAGGGCATATTGAAGAAGGATCAGCCGAGTGGTTCTTGTGGGAGAACAACTCCATTTGGCTCACTAACTTCACACACCATCAGGCTTTCAAGCAGCTCTCAAGGAAACTCAGTTTTCACACTCTATGCTTAGTGCCCTTTGAGTGCATTTTCTAGGAATGAACCTGGTAGAGCATCGCACACAAACGAATGCTCCCCATGCGGGTTTCACATGCCACCAACTCCACATTCACAGGCAACTTCAGTGCCACAGCCGTTTTCAGATAGCCCTCAAAGCATAGGCTCTAGACGCAAATATTGGTGTGAGAGCTAATTCAATCAAGGAAACACTGCATGTTGGTGAAGGGCATATTGAAGAAGGATCAGCCGAGTGGTTCTTGTGGGAGAACAACTCCATTTGGCTCACTAACTTCACACACCATCAGGCTTTCAAGCAGCTCTCAAGGAAACTCAGTTTTCACACTCTATGCTTAGTGCCCTTTGAGTGCCTAGGACTGAAATGAAGCTTGGTGAGCATCCCACACAAACGAATGCTCCACATGCGGGTTTCACATGCCACCAACTCCACATTCACAGGCAACTTCAGCGCCACAGCCGTTTTCAGATAGCCCTCAAAGCAAAGGCTCTAGACGCAAATATTGGTGTGAGAGCTAATTCAATCAAGGAAACACTGCATGTTGGTGAAGGGCATATTGAAGAAGGATAAGCCGAGTGGTTCTTGTGGGAGAACAACTCCATTTGGCTCACTAATTTCACACACCATCAGGCTTCCAAGCAGCTCTCAAGGAAACTCAGTTTTCACACTCTATGCTTAGTGCCCTTTGAGTGCTTATGACTGAAATGAATCTTGGTGAGCATCCCACACAAACGAATGCTCCACATGCGGGTTTCACATGCCACCAACTCCACATTCACAGGCAACTTCAGCGCCACAACCATTTTCAGATAGCCCTCAATGCAAAGGCTCTAGACGCAAATATTGGTGTGAGAGCTAATTCAATCAAGGAAACACTGCATGTTGGTGAAGGGCATATTGAAGAAGGATCAGTTGAGTGGTTCTTGTGGGAGAACAACTCCACTTGGCTCACTAACTTCACACACCATCATGCTTCCAAGCAGCTCTCAAGGAAACTCAGTTTTCACACTCTATGCTTAGTGCCCTTTGAGTGCCTAGGACTGAAATGAAGCTTGGTGAGCATCCTACACAAACGAATGCTCCACATGCGAGTTTCACATGCCACCAACTCCACATTCTCAGGCAACTTCAGCGCCACAGCCGTTTTCAGATAGCCCTCAATGCAAAGGATCTAGACGCAAATATTGGTGTGAGAGCTAATTCAATCAAGGAAACACTGCATGTTGGTGAAGGGCATATTGAAGAAGGATCAGCCGAGTGGTTCTTGTGGGAGAACAACTCCATTTGGCTCACTAACTTCACACACCATCAGGCTTCCAAGCAGCTCTCAAGGAAACTCAGTTTTCACACTCTATGCTTAGTGCCCTTTGAGTGCATTATCTAGGAATGAACCTGGTAGAGCATCCCACACAAACGATTGCTCCACATGCGGGTTTCACATGCCACCAACTCCACATTCTCAGGCAACTTCAGCGCCACAACCGTTTTCAGATAGCCCTCAATGCAAAGGCTCTAGACGCAAATATTGGTGTGAGAGCTAATTCAATCAAGGAAACACTGCATGTTGATGAAGGGCATATTGAAGAAGGATCAGCCAAGTGGTTCTTGTGGGAGAACAACTCCATTTGGCTCACTAACTTCACACACCATCAGGCTTCCAAGCAGCTCTCAAGGAAACTCAGTTTTCACACTCTATGCTTAGTGCCCTTTTAGTGCCTAAGACTGAAATGAAGCTTGGTGAGCATCCCACACAAACGAATGCTCCACATGCGGGTTTCACATGCCACCAACTCCACATTCACAGGCAACTTCAGCGCCACAGCCATTTTCAGATAGCCCTCAATGCAAAGGCTCTAGACGCAAATATTGGTGTGAGAGCTAATTCAATCAAGGAAACACTGCATGTTGGTGAAGGGCATATTGAAGAAGGATCAGCTGAGTGGTTCTTGTGGGAGAACAACTCCATTTGGCTCACTAACTTCACACACCATCAGGCTTCCAAGCAGCTCTCCAGGAAACTCAGTTTTCACACTCTATGCTTAGTGCCCTTTGAGTGCATTATCTAGGAATGAACCTGGTAGAGTATCCCACACAAACGATTGCTCCACATGCGGGTTTCACATGCCACCAACTCCACATTCTCAGGCAACTTCAGCGCCACAGCCGTTTTCAGATAGCCCTCAATGCAAAGGCTCTAGACGCAAATATTGGTGTGAGAGCTAATTCAATCAAGGAAACACTGCATGTTGGTGAAGGGCATATTGAAGAAGGATCAGCCGAGTGGTTCTTGGGGGAGAACAACTCCATTTGGCTCACTAACTTCACACACCATCAGGCTTCCAAGCAGCTCTCAAGGAAACTCAGTTTTCACACTCTATGCTTAGTGCCCTTTGAGTGCCTAGGACTGAAATGAAGCTTGGTGAGCATCCCACACAAACGAATGCTCCACATGCGGGTTTCACATGCCACCAACTCCACATTCTCAGGCAACTTCAGCGCCACAGCCGTTTTCAGATAGCCCTCAATGCAAAGGCTCTAGACGCAAATATTGGTGTGAGAGCTAATTCAATCAAGGAAACACTGCATGTTGGTGAAGGGCATAGTGAAGAAGGATCAGCCGAGTGGTTCTTGTGGGAGAACAACTCCATTTGGCTCACTAACTTCACACACCATCAGGCTTCCAAGCAGCTCTCAAGGAAACTCAGTTTTCACACTCTATGCTTAGTGCCCTTTGAGTGCATTATCTAGGAATGAACATGGTAGAGCATCCCACACAAAAGAATGCTTCACATGCGGGTTTCACATGCCACCAACTCCACATTCTCAGGCAACTTCAGCGCCACAGCCGTTTTCAGATAGCCCTCAATGCAAAGGCTCTAGACGCAAATATTGGTGTGAGAGCTAATTCAATCAAGGAAACACTGCATGTTGGTGAAGGGCATATTGAAGAAGGATCAGCCGAGTGGTTCTTGTGGGAGAACAACTCCATTTGGCTCACTAACTTCACACACCATCAGGCTTCCAAGCAGCTCTCAAGGAAACTCAGTTTTCACACTCTATGCTTAGTGCCATTTGAGTGCATTATCTAGGAATGAACCTGGGTGAGCATCAGACACAAACGAATGCTCCACATACGGGTTTCACATGCCACCAACTCCACATTCTCAGGCAACTTCAGCGCCACATCCGTTTTCAGATAGCCCTCAATGCAAAGGCTCTAGACGCAAATATTGGTGTGAGAGCTAATTCAATCAAGGAAACACTGCATGTTGGTGAAGGGCATATTGAAGAAGGATCAGCCGAGTGGTTCTTGTGGGAGAACAACTCCATTTGGCTCACTAACTTCACACACCATCAGGCTTCCAAGCAGCTCTCCAGGAAACTCAGTTTTCACACTCTATGCTTAGTGCCCTTTGAGTGCATTATCTAGGAATGAACCTGGTAGAGCATCCCACACAAACCATTGCTCCACATGCGGGTTTCACATGCCACCAACTCCACATTCACTGGCAACTTCAGCGCCACAGCCGTTTTCAGATAGCCCTCAATGCAACGGCTCTAGACGCAAATATTGGTGTGAGAGCTAATTCAATCAAGGAAACACTGCATGTTGGTGAAGGGCATATTGAAGAAGGATCAGCCGAGTGGTTCTTGTGGGAGAACAACTCCATTTGGCTCACTAACTTCACACACCATCATGCTTCCAAGCAGCTCTCAAGGAAACTCAGTTTTCACACTCTATGCTTAGTGCCCTTTGAGTGCCTAGGACTGAAATGAAGCTTGGTGAGCATCCCACACAAACGAATGCTCCACATGCGAGTTTCACATGCCACCAACTCCACATTCTCAGGCAACTTCAGCGCCACAGCCGTTTTCAGATAGCCCTCAATGCAAAGGCTCTAGACGCAAATATTGGTGTGAGAGCTAATTCAATCAAGGAAACACTGCATGTTGGTGAAGGGCATATTGAAGAAGGATCAGCCGAGTGGTTCTTGTGGGAGAACAACTCCATTTGGCTCACTAACTTCACACACCATCATGCTTCCAAGCAGCTCTCAAGGAAACTCAGTTTTCACACTCTATGCTTAGTGCCCTTTGAGTGCCTAGGACTGAAATGAAGCTTGGTGAGCATCCCACACAAACGAATGCTCCACATGCGAGTTTCACATGCCACCAACTCCACATTCTCAGGCAACTTCAGCGCCACAGCCGTTTTCAGATAGCCCTCAATGCAAAGGCTCTAGATGCAAATATTGGTGTGAGAGCTAATTCAATCAAGGAAACACTGCATGTTGGTGAAGGGCATATTGAAGAAGGATCAGCCGAGTGGTTCTTGTGGGAGAACAACTCCATTTGGCTCACTAACTTCACACACCATCAGGCTTCTAAGCAGCTCTCAAGGAAACTCAGTTTTCACACTCTATGCTTAGTGCCCTTTGAGTGCATTATCTAGGAATGAACCTGGTAGAGCATCCTACACAAACGATAGCTCCACATGCGGGTTTCACATGCCACCAACACCACATTCACTGGCAACTTCAGCGCCACAGCCGTTTTCAGATAGCCCTCAATGCAAAGGCTCTAGACGCAAATATTGGTGTGAGAGCTAATTCAATCAAGGAAACACTGCATGTTGATGAAGGGCATATTGAAGAAGGATCAGCCGAGTGGTTCTTGTGGGAGAACAACTCCATTTGGCTCACTAACTTCACACACCATCAGGCTTCCAAGCAGCTCTCAAGGAAACTCAGTTTTCACACTCTATGCTTAGTGCCCTTTGAGTGCATTTTCTAGGAATGAACCTGGTAGAGCATCCCACACAAACGAATGCTCCACATGCGGGCTTCACATGCCACCAACTCCACATTCTCAGGCAACTTCAGCGCCACAGCCGTTTTCAGATAGCCCTCAATGCAAAGGATCTAGACGCAAATATTGGTGTGAGAGCTAATTCAATCAAGGAAACACTGCATGTTGGTGAAGGGCATATTGAAGAAGGATCAGACGAGTGGTTCTTGTGGGAGAACAACTCCATTTGGCTCAGTAACTTCACACACCATCAGGCTTCCAAGCAGCTCTCAAGGAAACTCAGTTTTCACACTCTATGCTTAGTACCCTTTGAGTGCATTATCTAGGAATGAACCTGGTAGAGCATCCCACACAAACGATTGCTCCACATGCGGGATTCACATGCCACCAACTTCACATTCACAGACAACTTCAGCGCCAAAGCCACTTTCAGAGAGCCCTCAATGCAAAGGCTCTAGACGCAAATATTGGTGTGAGAGCTAATTCAATCAAGGAAACACTGCATGTTGATGAAGGGCATATTGAAGAAGGATCAGCCGAGTGGTTCTTGTGGGAGAACAACTCCATTTGGCTCACTAACTTCACACACCATCAGGCTTCCAAGCAGCTCTCAAGGAAACTCAGTTTTCACACTCTATGCTTAGTGCCCTTTTAGTGCCTAAGACTGAAATGAAGCTTGGTGAGCATCCCACACAAACGAATGCTCCACATGCGGGTTTCACATGCCACCAACTCCACATTCACTGCAACTTCAGCGCCACAGCCATTTTCAGATAGCCCTCAATGCAAAGGCTCTAGACGCAAATATTCGTGTGAGAGCTAATTCAATCAAGGAAACACTGCATGTTGGTGAAGGGCATATTGAAGAAGGATCAGCTGAGTGGTTCTTGTGGGAGAACAACTCCATTTGGCTCACTAACTTCACACACCATCAGGCTTCCAAGCAGCTCTCCAGGAAACTCAGTTTTCACACTCTATGCTTAGTGCCCTTTGAGTGCATTATCTAGGAATGAACCTGGTAGAGTATCCCACACAAACGATTGCTCCACATGCGGGTTTCACATGCCACCAACTCCACATTCTCAGGCAACTTCAGCGCCACAGCCGTTTTCAGATAGCCCTCAATGCAAAGGCTCTAGACACAAATATTGGTGTGAGAGCTAATTCAATCAAGGAAACACTGCATGTTGGTGAAGGGCATATTGAAGAAGGATCAGCCGAGTGGTTCTTGTGGGAGAACAACTCCATTTGGCTCACTAACTTCACACACCATCAGGCTTCCAAGCAGCTCTCAAGGAAACTCAGTTTTCACACTCTATGCTTAGTGCCCTTTGAGTGCCTAGGACTGAAATGAAGCTTGGTGAGCATCCACACAAACGAATGCTCCACATGCGGGTTTCACATGCCACCAACTCCACATTCTCAGGCAACTTCAGCGCCACAGCCGTTTTCAGATAGCCCTCAATGCAAAGGCTCTAGACGCAAATATTGGTGTGAGAGCTAATTCAATCAAGGAAACACTGCATGTTGGTGAAGGGCATAGTGAAGAAGGATCAGCCGAGTGCTTCTTGTGGGAGAACAACTCCATTTGGCTCACTAACTTCACACACCATCAGGCTTCCAAGCAGCTCTCAAGGAAACTCAGTTTTCACACTCTATGCTTAGTGCCCTTTGAGTGCATTTTCTAGGAATGAACCTGGTAGAGCATCCCACACAAACGAATGCTCCACATGCGGCTTCACATGCCACCAACTTCACATTCACAGACAACTTCAGCGCCAAAGCCACTTTCAGATAGCCCTCAATGCAAAGGCTCTAGACACAAATATTGGTGTGAGAGCTAATTCAATCAAGGAAACACTGCATGTTGATGAAGGGCATATTGAAGAAGGATCAGCCGAGTGGTTCTTGTGGGAGAACAACTCCATTTGGCTCACTAACTTCACACACCATCAGGCTTCCAAGCATCTCTCAAGGAAACTCAGTTTCACACTCTATGCTTAGTGCCCTTTTAGTGCCTAAGACTGAAATGAAGCTTGGTGAGCATCCCACACAAACGAATGCTCCACATGCGGGTTTCACATGCCACCAACTCCACATTCTCAGGCAACTTCAGCGCCACAACCGTTTTCAGATAGCCCTCAATGCAAAGGCTCTAGACGCAAATATTGGTGTGAGAGCTAATTCAATCAAGGAAACACTGCATGTTGATGAAGGGCATATTGAAGAAGGATCAGCCGAGTGGTTCTTGTGGGAGAACAACTCCATTTGGCTCACTAACTTCACACACCATCAGGCTTCCAAGCAGCTCTCAAGGAAACTCAGTTTTCACACTCTATGCTTAGTGCCCTTTTAGTGCCTAAGACTGAAATGAAGCTTGGTGAGCATCCCACACAAACGAATGCTCCACATGCGGGTTTCACATGCCACCAACTCCACATTCACAGGCAACTTCAGCGCCACAGCCATTTTCAGATAGCCCTCAATGCAAAGGCTCTAGACGCAAATATTGGTGTGAGAGCTAATTCAATCAAGGAAACACTGCATGTTGGTGAAGGGCATATTGAAGAAGGATCAGCTGAGTGGTTCTTGTGGGAGAACAACTCCATTTGGCTCACTAACTTCACACACCATCAGGCTTCCAAGCAGCTCTCCAGGAAACTCAGTTTTCACACTCTATGCTTAGTGCCCTTTGAGTGCATTATCTAGGAATGAACCTGGTAGAGTATCCCACACAAACGATTGCTCCACATGCGGGTTTCACATGCCACCAACTCCACATTCTCAGGCAACTTCAGCGCCACAGCCGTTTTCAGATAGCCCTCAATGCAAAGGCTCTAGACGCAAATATTGGTGTGAGAGCTAATTCAATCAAGGAAACACTGCATGTTGGTGAAGGGCATATTGAAGAAGGATCAGCCGAGTGGTTCTTGTGGGAGAACAACTCCATTTGGCTCACTAACTTCACACACCATCAGGCTTCCAAGCAGCTCTCAAGGAAACTCAGTTTTCACACTCTATGCTTAGTGCCCTTTGAGTGCCTAGGACTGAAATGAAGCTTGGTGAGCATCCCACACAAACGAATGCTCCACATGCGGGTTTCACATGCCACCAACTCCACATTCTCAGGCAACTTCAGCGCCACAGCCGTTTTCAGATAGCCCTCAATGCAAAGGCTCTAGACGCAAATATTGGTGTGAGAGCTAATTCAATCAAGGAAACACTGCATGTTGGTGAAGGGCATAGTGAAGAAGGATCAGCCGAGTGCTTCTTGTGGTGAGAACAACTCCATTTGGCTCACTAACTTCACACACCATCAGGCTTCCAAGCAGCTCTCAAGGAAACTCAGTTTTCACACTCTATGCTTAGTGCCCTTTGAGTGCATTTTCTAGGAATGAACATGGTAGAGCATCCCACACAAACGAATGCTTCACATGCGGGTTTCACATGCCACCAACTCCACATTCTCAGGCAACTTCAGCGCCACAGCCGTTTTCAGATAGCCCTCAATGCAAAGGCTCTAGACGCAAATATTGGTGTGAGAGCTAATTCAATCAAGGAAACACTGCATGTTGGTGAAGGGCATATTGAAGAAGGATCAGCCGAGTGGTTCTTGTGGGAGAACAACTCCATTTGGCTCACTAACTTCACACACCATCAGGCTTCCAAGCAGCTCTCAAGGAAACTCAGTTTTCACACTCTATGCTTAGTGCCCTTTGAGTGCATTATCTAGGAATGAACCTGGGTGAGCATTCCACACAAACGAATGCTCCACATGCGGGTTTCACATGCCACCAACTCCACATCCCTCAGGCAACTTCAGCGCCACAGCCATTTTCAGATAGCCCTCAATGCAAAGGCTCTAGACGCAAATATTGGTGTGAGAGCTAATTCAATCAAGGAAACACTGCATGTTGGTGAAGGGCATATTGAAGAAGGATCAGCCGAGTGGTTCTTGTGGGAGAACAACTCCATTTGGCTCACTAACTTCACACACCATCAGGCTTCCAAGCAGCTCTCAAGGAAACTCAGTTTTCACACTCTATGCTTAGTGCCATTTGAGTGCATTATCTAGGAATGAACCTGGGTGAGCATCAGACACAAACGAATGCTCCACATACGGTTTCACATGCCACCAACTCCACATTCTCAGGCAACTTCAGCGCCACAGCCGTTTTCAGATAGCCCTCAATGCAAAGGCTCTAGACGCAAATATTGGTGTGAGAGCTAATTCAATCAAGGAAACACTGCATGTTGGTGAAGGGCATATTGAAGAAGGATCAGCGAGTGGTTCTTGTGGGAGAACAACTCCATTTGCTCACTAACTTCACACACCATCAGGCTTCCAAGCAGCTCTCAAGGAAACTCAGTTTTCACACTCTATGCTTAGTGCCCTTTGAGTGCATTTTCTAGGAATGAACCTGGTAGAGCATCCCACACAAACGAATGCTCCACATGCGGGCTTCACATGCCACCAACTTCACATTCACAGACAACTTCAGCGCCAAAGCCACTTTCAGAGAGCCTCAATTCAAAGGCTCTAGACACAAATATTGGTGTGAGAGCTAATTCAATCAAGGAAACACTGCATGTTGATGAAGGGCATATTGAAGAAGGATCAGCCGAGTGGTTCTTGTGGGAGAACAACTCCATTTGGCTCACTAACTTCACACACCATCAGGCTTCCAAGCAGCTCTCAAGGAAACTCAGTTTTCACACTCTATGCTTAGTGCCCTTTGAGTGCCTAAGACTGAAATGAAGCTTGGTGAGCATCCCACACAAACGAATGCTCCACATGCGGGTTTCACATGCCACCAACTCCACATTCTCAGGCAACTTCAGCGCCACAACCGTTTTCAGATAGCCTCAATGCAAAGGCTCTAGACGCAAATATTGGTGTGAGAGCTAATTCAATCAAGGAAACACTGCATGTTGGTGAAGGGGCATATGAAGAAGGATCAGCCGAGTGGTTCTTGTGGAGAACAACTCCATTTGGCTCACTAACTTCACACACCATCAGGCTTCCAAGCAGCTCTCAAGGAAACTCAGTTTTCACACTCTATGCTTAGTGCCCTTTTAGTGCCTAAGACTGAAATGAAGCTTGGTGAGCATCCCACACAAACGAATGCTCCACATGCGGGTTTCACATGCCACCAACTCCACATTCACAGGCAACTTCAGCGCCACAGCCATTTTCAGATAGCCTCAATGCAAAGGCTCTAGACGCAAATATTGGTGTGAGAGCTAATTCAATCAAGGAAACACTGCATGTTGGTGAAGGGCATATTGAAGAAGGATCAGCTGAGTGGTTCTTGTGGGAGAACAACTCCATTTGGCTCACTAACTTCACACACCATCAGGCTTCCAAGCAGCTCTCCAGGAAACTCAGTTTTCACACTCTATGCTTAGTGCCCTTTGAGTGCATTATCTAGGAATGAACCTGGTAGAGTATCCCACACAAAACGATTGCTCCACATGCGGGTTTCACATGCCACCAACTCCACATTCTCAGGCAACTTCAGCGCCACAGCCGTTTTCAGATAGCCCTCAATGCAAAGGCTCTAGACGCAAATATTGGTGTGAGAGCTAATTCAATCAAGGAAACACTGCATGTTGGTGAAGGGCATATTGAAGAAGGATCAGCCGAGTGGTTCTTGTGGGAGAACAACTCCATTTGGCTCACTAACTTCACACACCATCAGGCTTCCAAGCAGCTCTCAAGGAAACTCAGTTTTCACACTCTATGCTTAGTGCCCTTTGAGTGCCTAGGACTGAAATGAAGCTTGGTGAGCATCCCACACAAACGAATGCTCCACATGCGGGTTTCACATGCCACCAACTCCACATTCTCAGGCAACTTCAGCGCCACAGCCGTTTTCAGATAGCCCTCAATGCAAAGGCTCTAGACGCAAATATTGGTGTGAGAGCTAATTCAATCAAGGAAACACTGCATGTTGGTGAAGGGCATAGTGAAGAAGGATCAGCCGAGTGCTTCTTGTGGGAGAACAACTCCATTTGGCTCACTAACTTCACACACCATCAGGCTTCCAAGCAGCTCTCAAGGAAACTCAGTTTTCACACTCTATGCTTAGTGCCCTTTGAGTGCATTATCTAGGAATGAACATGGTAGAGCATCCCACACAAAAGAATGCTTCACATGCGGGTTTCACATGCCACCAACTCCACATTCTCAGGCAACTTCAGCGCCACAGCCGTTTTCAGATAGCCCTCAATGCAAAGGCTCTAGACGCAAATATTGGTGTGAGAGCTAATTCAATCAAGGAAACACTGCATGTTGGTGAAGGGCATATTGAAGAAGGATCAGCCGAGTGGTTCTTGTGGGAGAACAACTCCATTTGGCTCACTAACTTCACACACCATCAGGCTTCCAAGCAGCTCTCAAGGAAACTCAGTTTTCACACTCTATGCTTAGTGCCCTTTGAGTGCATTATCTAGGAATGAACCTGGGTGAGCATTCCACACAAACGAATGCTCCACATGCGGGTTTCACATGCCACCAACTCCACATCCTCAGGCAACTTCAGCGCCACAGCCATTTTCAGATAGCCCTCAATGCAAAGGCTCTAGACGCAAATATTGGTGTGAGAGCTAATTCAATCAAGGAAACACTGCATGTTGGTGAAGGGCATATTGAAGAAGGATCAGCCGAGTGGTTCTTGTGGGAGAACAACTCCATTTGGCTCACTAACTTCACACACCATCAGGCTTCCAAGCAGCTCTCAAGGAAACTCAGTTTTCACACTCTATGCTTAGTGCCATTTGAGTGCATTATCTAGGAATGAACCTGGGTGAGCATCAGACACAAACGAATGCTCCACATACGGGTTTCACATGCCACCAACTCCACATTCTCAGGCAACTTCAGCGCCACAGCCGTTTTCAGATAGCCCTCAATGCAAAGGCTCTAGACGCAAATATTGGTGTGAGAGCTAATTCAATCAAGGAAACACTGCATGTTGGTGAAGGGCATATTGAAGAAGGATCAGCCGAGTGGTTCTTGTGGGAGAACAACTCCATTTGGCTCACTAACTTCACACACCATCAGGCTTCCAAGCAGCTCTCCAGGAAACTCAGTTTTCACACTCTATGCTTAGTGCCCTTTGAGTGCATTATCTAGGAATGAACCTGGTAGAGCATCCCACACAAACCATTGCTCCACATTGCGGGTTTCACATGCCACCAACTCCACATTCACAGGCAACTTCAGCACCACAGCCGTTTTCAGATAGCCCTCAATGCAACGGCTCTAGACGCAAATATTGGTGTGAGAGCTAATTCAATCAAGGAAACACTGCATGTTGGTGAAGGGCATATTGAAGAAGGATCAGCCGAGTGGTTCTTGTGGGAGAACAACTCCATTTGGCTCACTAACTTCACACACCATCATGCTTCCAAGCAGCTCTCAAGGAAACTCAGTTTCACACTCTATGCTTAGTGCCCTTTGAGTGCCTAGGACTGAAATGAAGCTTGGTGAGCATCCCACACAAACGAATGCTCCACATGCGAGTTTCACATGCCACCAACTCCACATTCTCAGGCAACTTCAGCGCCACAGCCGTTTTCAGATAGCCCTCAATGCAAAGGCTCTAGACGCAAATATTGGTGTGAGAGCTAATTCAATCAAGGAAACACTGCATGTTGGTGAAGGGCATATTGAAGAAGGATCAGCCGAGTGGTTCTTGTGGGAGAACAACTCCATTTGGCTCACTAACTTCACACACCATCATGCTTCCAAGCAGCTCTCAAGGAAACTCAGTTTTCACACTCTATGCTTAGTGCCCTTTGAGTGCCTAGGACTGAAATGAAGCTTGGTGAGCATCCCACACAAACGAATGCTCCACATGCGAGTTTCACATGCCACCAACTCCACATTCTCAGGCAACTTCAGCGCCACAGCCGTTTTCAGATAGCCCTCAATGCAAAGGCTCTAGACGCAAATATTGGTGTGAGAGCTAATTCAATCAAGGAAACACTGCATGTTGGTGAAGGGCATATTGAAGAAGGATCAGCCGAGTGGTTCTTGTGGGAGAACAACTCCATTTGGCTCACTAACTTCACACACCATCAGGCTTCTAAGCAGCTCTCAAGGAAACTCAGTTTTCACACTCTATGCTTAGTGCCCTTTGAGTGCATTATCTAGGAATGAACCTGGTAGAGCATCCTACACAAACGATTGCTCCACATGCGGGTTTCACATGCCACCAACACCACATTCACTGGCAACTTCAGCGCCACAGCCGTTTTCAGATAGCCCTCAATGCAAAGGCTCTAGATGCAAATATTGGTGTGAGAGCTAATTCAATCAAGGAAACACTGCATGTTGATGAAGGGCATATTGAAGAAGGATCAGCCGAGTGGTTCTTGTGGGAGAACAACTCCATTTGGCTCACTAACTTCACACACCATCAGGCTTCCAAGCAGCTCTCAAGGAAACTCAGTTTTCACACTCTATGCTTAGTGCCCTTTGAGTGCATTTTCTAGGAATGAACCTGGTAGAGCATCCCACACAAACGAATGCTCCACATGCGGGCTTCACATGCCACCAACTCCACATTCTCAGGCAACTTCAGCGCCACAGCCGTTTTCAGATAGCCTCAATGCAAAGGATCTAGACGCAAATATTGGTGTGAGAGCTAATTCAATCAAGGAAACACTGCATGTTGGTGAAGGGCATATTGAAGAAGGATCAGCCGAGTGGTTCTTGTGGGAGAACAACTCCATTTGGCTCAGTAACTTCACACACCATCAGGCTTCCAAGCAGCTCTCAAGGAAACTCAGTTTTCACACTCTATGCTTAGTGCCCCTTTGAGTGCATTATCTAGGAATGAACCTGGTAGAGCATCCCACACAAACGATTGCTCCACATGCGGGATTCACATGCCACCAACTTCACATTCACAGACAACTTCAGCGCCAAAGCCACTTTCAGAGATCCCTCAATGCAAAGGCTCTAGACACAAATATTGGTGTGAGAGCTAATTCAATCAAGGAAACACTGCATGTTGGTGAAGGGCATATTGAAGGATCAGCCGAGTGGTTCTTGTGGGAGAACAACTCCATTTGGCTCACTAACTTCACACACCATCAGGCTTCCAAGCAGCTCTCAAGGAAACTCAGTTTTCACACTCTATGCTTAGTGCCCTTTGAGTGCATTATCTAGGAATGAACATGGTAGAGCATCCCACACAAAAGAATGCTTCACATGCGGGTTTCACATGCCACCAACTCCACATTCTCAGGCAACTTCAGCGCCACAGCCGTTTTCAGATAGCCCTCAATGCAAAGGCTCTAGACGCAAATATTGGTGTGAGAGCTAATTCAATCAAGGAAACACTGCATGTTGGTGAAGGGCATATTGAAGAAGGATCAGCCGAGTGGTTCTTGTGGGAGAACAACTCCATTTGGCTCACTAACTTCACACACCATCAGGCTTCCAAGCAGCTCTCAAGGAAACTCAGTTTTCACACTCTATGCTTAGTGCCCTTTGAGTGCATTATCTAGGAATGAACCTGGGTGAGCATCCCACACAAACGAATGCTCCACATGCGGGTTTCACATGCCACCAACTCCACATCCTCAGGCAACTTCAGCGCCACAGCCATTTTCAGATAGCCCTCAATGCAAAGGCTCTAGACGCAAATATTGGTGTGAGAGCTAATTCAATCAAGGAAACACTGCATGTTGGTGAAGGGCATATTGAAGAAGGATCAGCCGAGTGGTTCTTGTGGGAGAACAACTCCATTTGGCTCACTAACTTCACACACCATCAGGCTTCCAAGCATCTCTCAAGGAAACTCAGTTTTCACACTCTATGCTTAGTGCCCTTTGAGTGCATTATCTAGGAATGAACCTGGGTGAGCATCCCACACAAACGAATGCTCCACATACGGGTTTCACATGCCACCAACTCCACATTCACAGGCAACTTCAGCGCCACAGCCGGCTTTCAGATAGCCCTCAATGCAAAGGCTCTAGACGCAAATATTGGTGTGAGAGCTAATTCAATCAAGGAAACACTGCATGTTGGTGAAGGGCATATTGAAGAAGGATCAGCCGAGTGGTTCTTGTGGGAGAACAACTCCATTTGGCTCACTAACTTCACACACCATCAGGCTTCCAAGCAGCTCTCAAGGAAACTCAGTTTTCACACTCTATGCTTAGTGCCCTTTGAGTGCATTATCTAGGAATGAACCTGGTAGAGCATCCCACACAAACGATTGCTCCACATGCGGGTTTCACATGCCACCAACTCCACATTCTCAGGCAACTTCAGCGCCACAACCGTTTTCAGATAGCCCTCAATGCAAAGGCTCTAGACGCAAATATTGGTGTGAGAGCTAATTCAATCAAGGAAACACTGCATGTTGATGAAGGGCATATTGAAGAAGGATCAGCCGAGTGGTTCTTGTGGGAGGAACAACTCCATTTGGCTCACTAACTTCACACACCATCAGGCTTCCAAGCAGCTCTCAAGGAAACTCAGTTTTCACACTCTATGCTTAGTGCCCTTTGAGTGCCTAGGACTGAAATGAAGCTTGGTGAGCATCCCACACAAACGAATGCTCCACATGCGGGTTTCACATGCCACCAACTCCACATTCACAGGCAACTTCAGCGCCACAGCCATTTTCAGATAGCCCTCAATGCAAAGGCTCTAGACGCAAATATTGGTGTGAGAGCTAATTCAATCAAGGAAACACTGCATGTTGGTGAAGGGCATATTGAAGAAGGATCAGCCGAGTGGTTCTTGTGGGAGAACAACTCCATTTGGCTCACTAACTTCACACACCATCAGGCTTCCAAGCAGCTCTCAAGGAAACTCAGTTTTCACACTCTATGCTTAGTGCCCTTTGAGTGCATTATCTAGGAATGAACCTGGTAGAGTATCCCACACAAACGATTGCTCCACATGCGGGTTTCACATGCCACCAACTCCACATTCTCAGGCAACTTCAGCGCCACAGCCGTTTTCAGATAGCCCTCAATGCAAAGGCTCTAGACGCAAATATTGGTGTGAGAGCTAATTCAATCAAGGAAACACTGCATGTTGGTGAAGGGCATATTGAAGAAGGATCAGCCGAGTGGTTCTTGTGGGAGAACAACTCCATTTGGCTCACTAACTTCACACACCATCAGGCTTCTAAGCAGCTCTCAAGGAAACTCAGTTTTCACACTCTATGCTTAGTGCCCTTTGAGTGCATTATCTAGGAATGAACCTGGTAGAGCATCCTACACAAACGATTGCTCCACATGCGGGTTTCACATGCCACCAACACCACATTCACTGGCAACTTCAGCGCCACAGCCGTTTTCAGATAGCCCTCAATGCAAAGGCTCTAGATGCAAATATTGGTGTGAGAGCTAATTCAATCAAGGAAACACTGCATGTTGATGAAGGGCATATTGAAGAAGGATCAGCCGAGTGGTTCTTGTGGGAGAACAACTCCATTTGGCTCACTAACTTCACACACCATCAGGCTTCCAAGCAGCTCTCAAGGAAACTCAGTTTTCACACTCTATGCTTAGTGCCCTTTGAGTGCATTTTCTAGGAATGAACCTGGTAGAGCATCCCACACAAACGAATGCTCCACATGCGGGCTTCACATGCCACCAACTCCACATTCTCAGGCAACTTCAGCGCCACAGCCGTTTTCAGATAGCCCTCAATGCAAAGGATCTAGACGCAAATATGGTGTGAGAGCTAATTCAATCAAGGAAACACTGCATGTTGGTGAAGGGCATATTGAAGAAGGATCAGACGAGTGGTTCTTGTGGGAGAACAACTCCATTTGGCTCAGTAACTTCACACACCATCAGGCTTCCAAGCAGCTCTCAAGGAAACTCAGTTTTCACACTCTATGCTTAGTGCCCTTTGAGTGCATTATCTAGGAATGAACCTGGTAGAGCATCCCACACAAACGATTGCTCCACATGCGGGATTCACATGCCACCAACTTCACATTCACAGACAACTTCAGCGCAAAGCCACTTTCAGAGATCCCTCAATGCAAAGGCTCTAGACACAATATTGGTGTGAGAGCTAATTCAATCAAGGAAACACTGCATGTTGGTGAAGGGCATATTGAAGGATCAGCCGAGTGGTTCTTGTGGGAGAACAACTCCATTTGGCTCACTAACTTCACACACCATCAGGCTTCCAAGCAGCTCTCAAGGAAACTCAGTTTTCACACTCTATGCTTAGTGCCTTTGAGTGCATTATCTAGGAATGAACATGGTAGAGCATCCCACACAAAAGAATGCTTCACATGCGGGTTTCACATGCCACCAACTCCACATTCTCAGGCAACTTCAGCGCCACAGCCGTTTTCAGATAGCCCTCAATGCAAAGGCTCTAGACGCAAATATTGGTGTGAGAGCTAATTCAATCAAGGAAACACTGCATGTTGGTGAAGGCATATTGAAGAAGGATCAGCCGAGTGGTTCTTGTGGGAGAACAACTCCATTTGGCTCACTAACTTCACACACCATCAGGCTTCCAAGCAGCTCTCAAGGAAACTCAGTTTTCACACTCTATGCTTAGTGCCCTTTGAGTGCATTATCTAGGAATGAACCTGGGTGAGCATCCCACACAAACGAATGCTCCACATGCGGGTTTCACATGCCACCAACTCCACATCCTCAGGCAACTTCAGCGCCACAGCCATTTTCAGATAGCCCTCAATGCAAAGGCTCTAGACGCAAATATTGGTGTGAGAGCTAATTCAATCAAGGAAACACTGCATGTTGGTGAAGGGCATATTGAAGAAGGATCAGCCGAGTGGTTCTTGTGGGAGAACAACTCCATTTGGCTCACTAACTTCACACACCATCAGGCTTCCAAGCATCTCTCAAGGAAACTCAGTTTTCACACTCTATGCTTAGTGCCCTTTGAGTGCATTATCTAGGAATGAACCTGGGTGAGCATCCCACACAAACGAATGCTCCACATACGGGTTTCACATGCCACCAACTCCACATTCACAGGCAACTTCAGCGCCACAGCCGCTTTCAGATAGCCCTCAATGCAAAGGCTCTAGACGCAAATATTGGTGTGAGAGCTAATTCAATCAAGGAAACACTGCATGTTGGTGAAGGGCATATTGAAGAAGGGATCAGCCGAGTGGTTCTTGTGGGAGAACAACTCCATTTGGCTCACTAACTTCACACACCATCAGGCTTCCAAGCAGCTCTCAAGGAACTCAGTTTTCACACTCTATGCTTAGTGCCCTTTGAGTGCATTATCTAGGAATGAACCTGGTAGAGCATCCCACACAAACGATTGCTCCACATGCGGGTTTCACATGCCACCAACTCCACATTCTCAGGCAACTTCAGCGCCACAACCGTTTTCAGATAGCCCTCAATGCAAAGGCTCTAGACGCAAATATTGGTGTGAGAGCTAATTCAATCAAGGAAACACTGCATGTTGATGAAGGGCATATTGAAGAAGGATCAGCCGAGTGGTTCTTGTGGGAGAACAACTCCATTTGGCTCACTAACTTCACACACCATCAGGCTTCCAAGCAGCTCTCAAGGAAACTCAGTTTTCACACTCTATGCTTAGTGCCCTTTGAGTGCCTAGGACTGAAATGAAGCTTGGTGAGCATCCCACACAAACGAATGCTCCACATGCGGGTTTCACATGCCACCAACTCCACATTCACAGGCAACTTCAGCGCCACAGCCATTTTCAGATAGCCCTCAATGCAAAGGCTCTAGACGCAAATATTGGTGTGAGAGCTAATTCAATCAAGGAAACACTGCATGTTGGTGAAGGGCATATTGAAGAAGGATCAGCCGAGTGGTTCTTGTGGGAGAACAACTCCATTTGGCTCACTAACTTCACACACCATCAGGCTTCCAAGCAGCTCTCAAGGAAACTCAGTTTTCACACTCTATGCTTAGTGCCCTTTGAGTGCATTATCTAGGAATGAACCTGGTAGAGTATCCCACACAAACGATTGCTCCACATGCGGGTTTCACATGCCACCAACTCCACATTCTCAGGCAACTTCAGCGCCACAGCCGTTTTCAGATAGCCCTCAATGCAAAGGCTCTAGACGCAAATATTGGTGTGAGAGCTAATTCAATCAAGGAAACACTGCATGTTGGTGAAGGGCATATTGAAGAAGGATCAGCCGAGTGGTTCTTGTGGGAGAACAACTCCATTTGCTCACTAACTTCACACACCATCAGGCTTCCAAGCAGCTCTCAAGGAAACTCAGTTTTCACACTCTATGCTTAGTGCCCTTTGAGTGCCTAGGACTGAAATGAAGCTTGGTGAGCATCCCACACAAACGAATGCTCCACATGCGGGTTTCACATGCCACCAACTCCACATTCACAGGCAACTTCAGCGCCACAGCCATTTTCAGATAGCCCTCAATGCAAGGCTCTAGACGCAAATATTCGTGTGAGAGCTAATTCAATCAAGGAAACACTGCATGTTGGTGAAGGGCATATTGAAGAAGGATCAGCCGAGTGGTTCTTGTGGAGAACAACTCATTTGGCTCACTAACTTCACACACCATCAGGCTTCCAAGCAGCTCTCCAGGAAACTCAGTTTTCACACTCTATGCTTAGTGCCCTTTGAGTGCATTATCTAGGAATGAACCTGGTAGAGTATCCCACACAAACGATTGCTCCACATGCGGGTTTCACATGCCACCAACTCCACATTCTCAGGCAACTTCAGCGCCACAGCCGTTTTCAGATAGCCCTCAATGCAAAGGCTCTAGACGCAAATATTGGTGTGAGAGCTAATTCAATCAAGGAAACACTGCATGTTGGTGAAGGGCATATTGAAGAAGGATCAGCCGAGTGGTTCTTGTGGGAGAACAACTCCATTTGGCTCACTAACTTCACACACCATCAGGCTTCCAAGCAGCTCTCAAGGAAACTCAGTTTTCACACTCTATGCTTAGTGCCCTTTGAGTGCCTAGGACTGAAATGAAGCTTGGTGAGCATCCCACACAAACGAATGCTCCACATGCGGGTTTCACATGCCACCAACTCCACATTCACAGGCAACTTCAGCGCCACAGCCATTTTCAGATAGCCCTCAATGCAAAGGCTCTAGACGCAAATATTGGTGTGAGAGCTAATTCAATCAAGAAACACTGCATGTTGGTGAAGGGCATATTGAAGAAGGATCAGCCGAGTGGTTCTTGTGGGAGAACAACTCCATTTGGCTCACTAACTTCACACACCATCAGGCTTCCAAGCAGCTCTCCAGGAAACTCAGTTTTCACACTCTATGCTTAGTGCCCTTTGAGTGCATTATCTAGGAATGAACCTGGTAGAGTATCCCACACAAACGATTGCTCCCCATGCGGGTTTCACATGCCACCAACTCCACATTCTCAGGCAACTTCAGCGCCACAGCCGTTTTCAGATAGCCCTCAATGCAAAGGCTCTAGACGCAAATATTGGTGTGAGAGCTAATTCAATCAAGGAAACACTGCATGTTGGTGAAGGGCATATTGAAGAAGGATCAGCCGAGTGGTTCTTGTGGGAGAACAACTCCATTTGGCTCACTAACTTCACACACCATCAGGCTTCCAAGCAGCTCTCAAGGAAACTCAGTTTTCACACTCTATGCTTAGTGCCCTTTGAGTGCCTAGGACTGAAATGAAGCTTGGTGAGCATCCCACACAAACGAATGCTCCACATGCGGGTTTCACATGCCACCAACTCCACATTCTCAGGCACCTTGAGCGCCACAGCCGTTTTCAGATAGCCCTCAATGCAAAGGCTCTAGACGCAAATATTGGTGTGAGAGCTAATTCAATCAAGGAAACACTGCATGTTGGTGAAGGGCATAGTGAAGAAGGATCAGCCGAGTGCTTCTTGTGGGAGAACAACTCCATTTGGCTCACTAACTTCACACACCATCAGGCTTCCAAGCAGCTCTCAAGGAAACTCAGTTTTCACACTCTATGCTTAGTGCCCTTTGAGTGCATTATCTAGGAATGAACATGGTAGAGCATCCCACACAAAAGAATGCTTCACATGCGGGTTTCACATGCCACCAACTCCACATTCTCAGGCAACTTCAGCGCCACAGCCGTTTTCAGATAGCCCTCAATGCAAAGGCTCTAGACGCAAATATTGGTGTGAGAGCTAATTCAATCAAGGAAACACTGCATGTTGGTGAAGGGCATATTGAAGAAGGATCAGCCGAGTGGTTCTTGTGGGAGAACAACTCCATTTGGCTCACTAACTTCACACACCATCAGGCTTCCAAGCAGCTCTCAAGGAAACTCAGTTTTCACACTCTATGCTTAGTGCCCTTTGAGTGCATTATCTAGGAATGAACCTGGGTAAGCATTCCACACAAACGAATGCTCCACATGCGGGTTTCACATGCCACCAACTCCACATCCTCAGGCAACTTCAGCGCCACAGCCATTTTCAGATAGCCCTCATGCAAAGGCTCTAGACGCAAATATTCGTGTGAGAGCTAATTCAATCAAGGAAACACTGCATGTTGGTGAAGGGCATATTGAAGAAGGATCAGCCGAGTGGTTCTTGTGGGAGAACAACTCCATTTGGCTCACTAACTTCACACACCATCAGGCTTCCAAGCAGCTCTCAAGGAAACTCAGTTTTCACACTCTATGCTTAGTGCCATTTGAGTGCATTATCTAGGAATGAACCTGGGTGAGCATCAGACACAAACGAATGCTCCACATACGGGTTTCACATGCCACCAACTCCACATTCTCAGGCAACTTCAGCGCCACAGCCGTTTTCAGATAGCCCTCAATGCAAAGGCTCTAGACGCAAATATTGGTGTGAGAGCTAATTCAATCAAGGAAACACTGCATGTTGGTGAAGGGCATATTGAAGAAGGATCAGCCGAGTGGTTCTTGTGGGAGAACAACTCCATTTGGCTCACTAACTTCACACACCATCAGGCTTCCAAGCAGCTCTCCAGGAAACTCAGTTTTCACACTCTATGCTTAGTGCCCTTTGAGTGCATTATCTAGGAATGAACCTGGTAGAGCATCCCACACAAACCATTGCTCCACATGCGGGTTTCACATGCCACCAACTCCACATTCTCAGGCAACTTCAGCGCCACAGCCGTTTTCAGATAGCCCTCAATGCAACGGCTCTAGACGCAAATATTGGTGTGAGAGCTAATTCAATCAAGGAAACACTGCATGTTGGTGAAGGGCATATTGAAGAAGGATCAGCCGAGTGGTTCTTGTGGGAGAACAACTCATTTGGCTCACTAACTTCACACACCATCAGGCTTCCAAGCAGCTCTCAAGGAAACTCAGTTTTCACACTCTATGCTTAGTGCCCTTTGAGTGCCTAGGACTGAAATGAAGCTTGGTGAGCATCCCACACAAACGAATGCTCCACATGCGAGTTTCACATGCCACCAACTCCACATTCTCAGGCAACTTCAGCGCCACAGCCGTTTTCAGATAGCCCTCAATGCAAAGGCTCTAGACGCAAATATTGGTGTGAGAGCTAATTCAATCAAGGAAACACTTGCATGTTGGTGAAGGGCATATTGAAGAAGGATCAGCCGAGTGGTTCTTGTGGGAGAACAACTCCATTTGCTCACTAACTTCACACACCATCAGGCTTCCAAGCAGCTCTCCAGGAAACTCAGTTTTCACACTCTATGCTTAGTGCCCTTTGAGTGCATTATCTAGGAATGAACCTGGTAGAGTATCCCACACAAACGATTGCTCCACATGCGGGTTTCACATGCCACCAACTCCACATTCTCAGGCAACTTCAGCGCCACAGCCGTTTTCAGATAGCCCTCAATGCAAAGGCTCTAGACGCAAATATTGGTGTGAGAGCTAATTCAATCAAGGAAACACTGCATGTTGGTGAAGGGCATATTGAAGAAGGATCAGCTGAGTGGTTCTTGTGGGAGAACAACTCCATTTGGCTCACTAACTTCACACACCATCAGGCTTCCAAGCAGCTCTCAAGGAAACTCAGTTTTCACACTCTATGCTTAGTGCCCTTTGAGTGCCTAGGACTGAAATGAATCTTGGTGAGCATCCCACACAAACGAATGCTCCACATGCGGCTTCACATGCACCAACTCCACATTCTCAGGCAACTTCAGCGCCACAGCCGTTTTCAGATAGCCCTCAATGCAAAGGCTCTAGACGCAAATATTGGTGTGAGAGCTAATTCAATCAAGGAAACACTGCATGTTGGTGAAGGGCATAGTGAAGAAGGATCAGCCGAGTGCTTCTTGTGGGAGAACAACTCCATTTGGCTCACTAACTTCACACACCATCAGCTTCCAAGCAGCTCTCAAGGAAACTCAGTTTTCACACTCTATGCTTAGTGCCCTTTGAGTGCATTATCTAGGAATGAACATGGTAGAGCATCCCACACAAAAGAATGCTTCACATGCGGGTTTCACATGCCACCAACTCCACATTCTCAGGCAACTTCAGCGCCACAGCCGTTTTCAGATAGCCCTCAATGCAAAGGCTCTAGACGCAAATATTGGTGTGAGAGCTAATTCAATCAAGGAAACACTGCATGTTGGTGAAGGGCATATTGAAGAAGGATCAGCCGAGTGGTTCTTGTGGGAGAACAACTCCATTTGGCTCACTAACTTCACACACCATCAGGCTTCCAAGCAGCTCTCCAGGAAACTCAGTTTTCACACTCTATGCTTAGTGCCCTTTGAGTGCATTATCTAGGAATGAACCTGGTAGAGCATCCCACACAAACCATTGCTCCACATGCGGGTTTCACATGCCACCAACTCCACATTCACTGGCAACTTCAGCGCCACAGCCGTTTTCAGATAGCCCTCAATGCAACGGCTCTAGACGCAAATATTGGTGTGAGAGCTAATTCAATCAAGGAAACACTGCATGTTGGTGAAGGGCATATTGAAGAAGGATCAGCCGAGTGGTTCTTGTGGAGAACAACTCCATTTGGCTCACTAACTTCACACACCATCAGGCTTCCAAGCAGCTCTCAAGGAAACTCAGTTTTCACACTCTATGCTTAGTGCCCTTTGAGTGCCTAGGACTGAAATGAAGCTTGGTGAGCATCCCACACAAACGAATGCTCCCACATGCGGGTTTCACATGCCACCAACTCCACATTCACAGGCAACTTCAGCGCCACAGCCGTTTTCAGATAGCCCTCAATGCAAAGGCTCTAGACGCAAATATTGGTGTGAGAGCTAATTCAATCAAGGAAACACTGCATGTTGGTGAAGGGCATATTGAAGAAGGATCAGCTGAGTGGTTCTTGTGGGAGAACAACTCCATTTGGCTCACTAACTTCACACACCATCATGCTTCCAAGCAGCTCTCAAGGAAACTCAGTTTTCACACTCTATGCTTAGTGCCCTTTGAGTGCCTAGGACTGAAATGAAGCTTGGTGAGCATCCCACACAAACGAATGCTCCACATGCGAGTTTCACATGCCACCAACTCCACATTCTCAGGCAACTTCAGCGCCACAGCCGTTTTCAGATAGCCCTCAATGCAAAGGCTCTAGACGCAAATATTGGTGTGAGAGCTAATTCAATGAAGAAAACACTGCATGTTGGTGAAGGGCATATTGAAGAAGGATCAGCCGAGTGGTTCTTGTGGGAGAACAACTCCATTTGGCTCACTAACTTCACACACCATCAGGCTTCCAAGCAGCTCTCAAGGAAACTCAGTTTTCATACTCTATGCTTAGTGCCCTTTGAGTGCATTTTCTAGGAATGAACCTGGTAGAGCATCCCACACAAACGAATGCTC
>NW_026698782.1:0-31442 GCF_030435755.1 Ochotona princeps | reverse complement strand
TAGTTGGTGGCATGTGAAACCCGCATGTGGAGCATTCGTTTGTGTGGGATGCTCTACCAGGTTCATTTCAGTCCTAGCCATACAAAGGGCACTAAGCATAGAGTGTGAAAACTGAGTTTCCTTGAGAGCTGCTTGGAAGCCTGATGGTGTGTGAAGTTAGTGAGCCAAATGGAGTTGTTCTCCCACAAGAACCACTCGGCTGATCCTTCTTCAATATGCCCTTCACCAACATGCAGTGTTTCCTTGATTGAATTAGCTCTCACACCAATATTTGCGTCTAAAGCCTTTGCATTGAGGGCTATCTGAAAACGGCTGTGGCGCTGAAGTTGCCTGTGAATGTGGAGTTGGTGGCATGTGAAACCCGCATGTGGAGCATTCGTTTGTGTGGGATGCTCTACCAGGTTCATTCCTAGATAATGCACTCAAAGGGCACTAAGCATAGAGTGTGAAAACTGAGTTTCCTTGAGAGCTGCTTGGAAGCCTGAATGTGTGTGAAGTTAGTGAGCCAAATGGAGTTGTTCTTCCACAAGAACCACTCGGCTGATCCTTCTTCAATATGCCCTTCACCAACATGCAGTGTTTCCTTGATTGAATTAGCTCTCACACCAATATTTGCGTCTAGAGCCTTTGCATTGAGGGCTATCTGAAAACGGCTGTGGCGCTGAAGTTGCCTGTGAATGTGGAGTTGGTGGCATGTGAAACCCGCATGTGGAGCATTCGTTTGTGTGGGATGCTCTCAAAGATTCATTTCAGTCCTATTCACTCAAAGGGCACTAAGCATAGATTGTGAAAACTGAGTTTCCTTGAGAGCTGCTTGCAAGCCTGATGTTATGTGAAGTTAGTGAGCCAAATGGAGTTGTTCTCCCACAAGAACCACTCGGCTGATCCTTCTTCAATATGCCCTTCACCAACATGCAGTGTTTCCTTGATTGAATTAGCTCTCACACCAATATTTGCGTCTAGAGCCTTTGCATTGAGGGCTATCTGAAAACGGCTGTGGCGCTGAAGTTGCCTGTGAATGTGGAGTTGGTGGCATGTGAAACCCGCATGTGGAGCATTCGTTTGTGTGGGATGCTCTACCAGGTTCATTTCAGTCCTAGCCATACAAAGGGCACTAAGCATAGAGTGTGAAAACTGAGTTTCCTTGAGAGCTGCTTGGAAGCCTGATGGTGTGTGACGTTAGTGAGCCAAATGGAGTTGTTCTCCCACAAGAACCAC
This sequence comes from Ochotona princeps, assembly GCF_030435755.1. Lineage (NCBI taxonomy): Eukaryota > Metazoa > Chordata > Mammalia > Lagomorpha > Ochotonidae > Ochotona > Ochotona princeps. The sequence goes on along the minus strand of NW_026698782.1, from coordinate 30,224 downwards.
TCGGCTGATCCTTCTTCAATATGCCCTTCACCAACATGCAGTGTTTCCTTGATTGAATTAGCTCTCACACCAATATTTGCGTCTAGAGCCTTTGCATTGAGGGCTATCTGAAAACGGCTGTGGCGCTGAAGTTGCCTGTGAATGTGGAGTTGGTGGTATGTGAAACCCGCATGTGGAGCATTCGTTTGTGTGGGATGATCTACCAGGTTCATTCCTAGATAATGCACTCAAAGGGCACTAAGCATAGAGTGTGAAAACTGAGTTTCCTTAAGAGCTGCTTGGAAGCCTGATGGTGTGTGAAGTTAGTGAGCCAAATGGAGTTGTTCTCCCACAAGAACCACTCGGCTGTTCCTTCTTCAATATGCTCTTCACTAACATGCAGTGTTTCCTTGATTGAATTAGCTCTCACACCAATATTTGCGTCTAGAGCCTTTGCATTGAGGGCTATCTGAAAACGGCTGTGGCGCTGAAGTTGCCTGTGAATGTGGAGTTGGTGGCATGTGAAACCCGCATGTGGAGCATTCGTTTGTGTGGGATGCTCTACCAGGTTCATTCCTAGATAATGCACTCAAAGATCACTAAACACTAAACATAGAGTGTGAAAACTGAGTTTCCTTGAGAGCTGCTTGGAAGCCTGATGGTGTGTGAAGTTAGTGAGCCAAATGGAGTTGTTCTCCCACAAGAACCACTCGGCTGATCCTTCTTCAATATGCCCTTCGCCAACATGCAGTGTTTCCTTGATTGAATTAGCTCTCACACCAATATTTGCGTCTAGAGCCTTTGCATTGAGGGCTATCTGAAAACGGCTGTGGCGCTGAAGTTGCCTGAGAATGTGGAGTTGGTGGCATGTGAAACCCGCATGTGGAGCATTCGTTTGTGTGGGATGCTCTACCAGGTTCATTCCTAGATAATGCACTCAAAGAGCACTAAGCATAGAGTGTGAAAACTGAGTTTCCTTGAGAGTTGCTTGAAAGCCTGATGGTGTGTGAAGTTAGTGAGCCAAATGGAGTTGTTCTCCCACAAGAACCACTCGGCTGATCCTTCTTCAATATGCCCTTCACCAACATGCAGTGTTTCCTTGATTGAATTAGCTCTCACACCAATATTTGCGTCTAGAGCCTTTGCATTGAGGGCTATCTGAAAACGGCTGTGGCGCTGAAGTTGCCTGTGAATGTGGAGTTGGTGGCATGTGAAACCCGCATGTGGAGCATTCGTTTGTGTGGGATGCTCTACCAGGTTCATTTCAGTCCTGGCCATACAAAGGGCACTAAGCATAGAGTGTGAAAACTGAGTTTCCTTGAGAGCTGCTTGGAAGCCTGATGGTGTGTGAAGTTAGTGAGCCAAATGGAGTTGTTCTCCCACAAGAACCACTCGGCTGATCCTTCTTCAATATGCCCTTCACCAACATGCAGTGTTTCCTTGATTGAATTAGCTCTCACACCAATATTTGCGTCTAGAGCCTTTGCATTGAGGGCTATCTGAAAACGGCTGTGGCGCTGAAGTTGCCTGTGAATGTGGAGTTGGTGGCATGTGAAACCCGCATGTGGAACATTCGTTTGTGTGGGATGCTCTACCAGGTTCATTCCTAGATAGTGCATTCATAGGGCACTAAACATAGGAGTGTGAAAACTGAGTTTCCTTGAGAGCTGCTTGGAAGCCTGATGGTGTGTGAAGTTAGTGAGCCAAATGGAGTTGTTCTCCCACAAGAACCACTCGGCTGATCCTTCTTCAATATGCCCTTCACCAACATGCAGTGTTTCCTTGATTGAATTAGCTCTCACACCAATATTTGCGTCTAGAGCCTTTGCATTGAGGGCTATCTGAAAACGGCTGTGGCGCTGAAGTTGCCTGTGAATGTGGAGTTGGTGGCATGTGAAACCCGCATGTGGAACATTCGTTTGTGTGGGATGCTCTACCAGGTTCATTCCTAGATAGTGCATTCATAGGGCACTAAACATAGAGTGTGAAAACTGAGTTTCCTTGAGAGCTGCTTGGAAGCCTGATGGTGTGTGAAGTTAGTGAGCCAAATGGAGTTGTTCTCCACAAGAACCACTCGGCTGATCCTTCTTCAATATGCCCTTCACCAACATGCAGTGTTTCCTTGATTGAATTAGCTCTCACACCAATATTTGCGTCTAGAGCCTTTGCATTGAGGGCTATCTGAAAACGGCTGTGGCGCTGAAGTTGCCTGTGAATGTGGAGTTGGTGGCATGTGAAACCCGCATGTGGAGCATTCGTTTGTGTGGGATGCTCTACCAGGTTCATTTCAGTCCTGGCCATACAAAGGGCACTAAGCATAGAGTGTGAAAACTGAGTTTCCTTGAGAGCTGCTTGGAAGCCTGATGGTGTGTGAAGTTAGTGAGCCAAATGGAGTTGTTCTCCCACAAGAACCACTCGGCTGATCCTTCTTCAATATGCCCTTCACCAACATGCAGTGTTTCCTTGATTGAATTAGCTCTCACACCAATATTTGCGTCTAGAGCCTTTGCATTGAGGGCTATCTGAAAACGGCTGTGGCGCTGAAGTTGCCTGTGAATGTGGAGTTGGTGGCATGTGAAACCCGCATGTGGAACATTCGTTTGTGTGGGATGCTCTACCAGGTTCATTCCTAGATAGTGCATTCATAGGGCACTAAACATAGAGTGTGAAAACTGAGTTTCCTTGAGAGCTGCTTGGAAGCCTGATGGTGTGTGAAGTTAGTGAGCCAAATGGAGTTGTTCTCCCACAAGAACCACTCGGCTGATCCTTCTTCAATATGCCCTTCACCAACATGCAGTGTTTCCTTGATTGAATTAGCTCTCACACCAATATTTGCGTCTAGAGCCTTTGCATTGAGGGCTATCTGAAAACGGCTGTGGCGCTGAAGTTGCCTGAGAATGTGGAGTTGGTGGCATGTGAAACCCGCATGTGGAGCATTCGTTTGTGTGGGATGCTCTACCAGGTTCATTCCTAGATAATGCACTCAAAGAGCACTAAGCATAGAGTGTGAAAACTGAGTTTCCTTGAGAGTTGCTTGGAAGCCTGATGGTGTGTGAAGTTAGTGAGCCAAATGGAGTTGTTCTCCCACAAGAACCACTCGGCTGATCCTTCTTCAATATGCCCTTCACCAACATGCAGTGTTTCCTTGATTGAATTAGCTCTCACACCAATATTTGCGTCTAGAGCCTTTGCATTGAGGGCTATCTGAAAACGGCTGTGGCGCTGAAGTTGCCTGTGAATGTGGAGTTGGTGGCATGTGAAACCCGCATGTGGAGCATTCGTTTGTGTGGGATGCTCTACCAGGTTCATTCCTAGATAATGCACTCAAAGGGCACTAAGCATAGAGTGTGAAAACTGAGTTTCCTTGAGAGCTGCTTGGAAGCCTGATGGTGTGTGAAGTTAGTGAGCCAAATGGAGTTGTTCTCCCACAAGAACCACTCGGCTGATCCTTCTTCAATATGCCCTTCACCAACATGCAGTGTTTCCTTGATTGAATTAGCTCTCACACCAATATTTGCGTCTAGAGCCTTTGCATTGATGGCTATCTGAAAACAGCTGTGGCGCTGAAGTTGCCTGTGAATGTGGAGTTGGTGGCATGTGAAACCCGCATGTGGAGCATTCGTTTGTGTGGGATGCTCTACCAGGTTCATTTCAGTCCTGGCCATACAAAGGGCACTAAGCATAGAGTGTGAAAACTGAGTTTCCTTGAGAGCTGCTTGGAAGCCTGATGGTGTGTGAAGTTAGTGAGCCAAATGGAGTTGTTCTCCCACAAGAACCACTCGGCTGATCCTTCTTCAATATGCCCTTCACCAACATGCAGTGTTTCCTTGATTGAATTAGCTCTCACACCAATATTTGCGTCTAGAGCCTTTGCATTGAGGGCTATCTGAAAACGGCTGTGGCGCTGAAGTTGCCTGTGAATGTGGAGTTGGTGGCATGTGAAACCCGCATGTGGAACATTCGTTTGTGTGGGATGCTCTACCAGGTTCATTCCTAGATAGTGCATTCATAGGGCACTAAACATAGAGTGTGAAAACTGAGTTTCCTTGAGAGCTGCTTGGAAGCCTGATGGTGTGTGAAGTTAGTGAGCCAAATGGAGTTGTTCTCCCACAAGAACCACTCGGCTGATCCTTCTTCAATATGCCCTTCACCAACATGCAGTGTTTCCTTGATTGAATTAGCTCTCACACCAATATTTGCGTCTAGAGCCTTTGCATTGAGGGCTATCTGAAAACGGCTGTGGCGCTGAAGTTGCCTGTGAATGTGGAGTTGGTGGCATGTGAAACCCGCATGTGGAACATTCGTTTGTGTGGGATGCTCTACCAGGTTCATTCCTAGATAGTGCATTCATAGGGCACTAAACATAGAGTGTGAAAACTGAGTTTCCTTGAGAGCTGCTTGGAAGCCTGATGGTGTGTGAAGTTAGTGAGCCAAATGGAGTTGTTCTCCCACAAGAACCACTCGGCTGATCCTTCTTCAATATGCCCTTCACCAACATGCAGTGTTTCCTTGATTGAATTAGCTCTCACACCATATTTGCGTCTAGAGCCTTTGCATTGAGGGCTATCTGAAAACGGCTGTGGCGCTGAAGTTGCCTGTGAATGTGGAGTTGGTGGCATGTGAAACCCGCATGTGGAGCATTCGTTTGTGTGGGATGCTCTACCAGGTTCATTTCAGTCCTGGCCATACAAAGGGCACTAAGCATAGAGTGTGAAAACTGAGTTTCCTTGAGAGCTGCTTGGAAGCCTGATGGTGTGTGAAGTTAGTGAGCCAAATGGAGTTGTTCTCCCACAAGAACCACTCGGCTGATCCTTCTTCAATATGCCCTTCACCAACATGCAGTGTTTCCTTGATTGAATTAGCTCTCACACCAATATTTGCGTCTAGAGCCTTTGCATTGAGGGCTATCTGAAAACGGCTGTGGCGCTGAAGTTGCCTGTGAATGTGGAGTTGGTGGCATGTGAAACCCGCATGTGGAACATTCGTTTGTGTGGGATGCTCTACCAGGTTCATTCCTAGATAGTGCATTCATAGGGCACTAAACATAGAGTGTGAAAACTGAGTTTCCTTGAGAGCTGCTTGGAAGCCTGATGGTGTGTGAAGTTAGTGAGCCAAATGGAGTTGTTCTCCCACAAGAACCACTCGGCTGATCCTTCTTCAATATGCCCTTCACCAACATGCAGTGTTTCCTTGATTGAATTAGCTCTCACACCAATATTTGCGTCTAGAGCCTTTGCATTGAGGGCTATCTGAAAACGGCTGTGGCGCTGAAGTTGCCTGTGAATGTGGAGTTGGTGGCATGTGAAACCCGCATGTGGAACATTCGTTTGTGTGGGATGCTCTACCAGGTTCATTTTAGTCCTAGCCATACAAAGGGCACTAAGCATAGAGTGTGAAAACTGAGTTTCCTTGAGAGCTGCTTGGAAGCCTGATGGTGTGTGAAGTTAGTGAGCCAAATGGAGTTGTTCTCCCACAAGAACCACTCGGCTGATCCTTCTTCAATATGCCCTTCACCAACATGCAGTGTTTCCTTGATTGAATTAGCTCTCACACTAATATTCGCGTCTAGAGCCTTTGCATTGAGGGCTATCTGAAAACGGCTGTGGCGCTGAAGTTGCCTGTGAATGTGGAGTTGGTGGCATGTGAAACCCGCATGTGGAACATTCGTTTGTGTGGGATGCTCGACCAGGTTCATTCCTAGATAATGCACTCAAAGGGCACTAAGCATAGAGTGTGAAAACTGAGTTTCCTTGAGAGCTGCTTGGAAGCCTGATGGTGTGTGAAGTTAGTGAGCCAAATGGAGTTGTTCTCCCACAAGAACCACTCGGCTGATCCTTCTTCAATATGCCCTTCGCCAACATGCAGTGTTTCCTTGATTGAATTAGCTCTCACACCAATATTTGCGTCTAGAGCCTTTGCATTGAGGGCTATCTGAAAACAGCTGTGGCGCTGAAGTTGCCTGTGAATGTGGAGTTGGTGGCATGTGAAACCCGCATGTGGAGCATTCGTTTGTGTGGGATGCTCTACCAGGTTCATTCCTAGATAATGCACTCAAAGGGCACTAAGCATAGAGTGTGAAAACTGAGTTTCCTTGAGAGCTGCTTGGAAGCCTGATGGTGTGTGAAGTTAGTGAGCCAAATGGAGTTGTTCTCCCACAAGAACCACTCGGCTGATCCTTCTTCAATATGCCCTTCACCAACATGCAGTGTTTCCTTGATTGAATTAGCTCTCACACCAATATTTGCGTCTAGAGCCTTTGCATTGAGGGCTATCTAAAAACGGCTGTGGCGCTGAAGTTGCCTGTGAATGTGGAGTTGGTGGCATGTGAAACCCGCATGTGGAGCATTCGTTTGTGTGGGATGCTCTACCAGGTTCATTCCTAGATAATGCACTCAAAGGGCACTAAGCATAGAGTGTGAAAACTGAGTTTCCTTGAGAGCTGCTTGGAAGCCTGATGGTGTGTGAAGTTAGTGAGCCAAATGGAGTTGTTCTCCCACAAGAACCACTCGGCTGATCCTTCTTCAATATGCCCTTCACCAACATGCAGTGTTTCCTTGATTGAATTAGCTCTCACACCAATATTTGCGTCTAGAGCCTTTGCATTGAGGGCTATCTGAAAACGGCTGTGGCGCTGAAGTTGCCTGTGAATGTGGAGTTGGTGGCATGTGAAACCCGCATGTGGAGCATTCGTTTGTGTGGGATGCTCTACCAGGTTCATTTTAGTCCTAGCCATACAAAGGGCACTAAGCATAGAGTGTGAAAACTGAGTTTCCTTGAGAGCTGCTTGGAAGCCTGATGGTGTGTGAAGTTAGTGAGCCAAATGGAGTTGTTCTCCCACAAGAACCACTCTGCTGATCCTTCTTCAATATGCCCTTCACCAACATGCAGTGTTTCCTTGATTGAATTAGCTCTCACACCAATATTTGCGTCTAGAGCCTTTGCATTGAGGGCTATCTGAAAACGGCTGTGGCGCTGAAGTTGCCTGTGAATGTGGAGTTGGTGGCATGTGAAACCCGCATGTGGAACATTGGTTTGTGTGGGATGCTCTACCAGGTTCATTCCTAGATAATGCATTCAAAGGGCACTAAACATAGAGTTTGAAAACTGAGTTTCCTTGAGAGCTGCTTGGAAGCCTGATGGTGTGTGACGTTAGTGAGCCAAATGGAGTTTGTTCTCCCACAAGAACCACTCGGCTGATCCTTCTTCAATATGCCCTTCACCAACATGCAGTGTTTCCTTGATTGAATTAGCTCTCACACCAATATTTGCGTCTAAAAGAGCCTTTGCATTGAGGGCTATCTGAAAACAGCTGTGGCGCTGAAGTTGCCTGTGAATGTGGAGTTGGTGGCATGTGAAACCCGCATGTGGAGCATTCGTTTGTGTGGGATGCTCTACCAGGTTCATTTCAGTCCTAGCCATACAAAGGGCACTAAGCATAGAGTGTGAAAACTGAGTTTCCTTGAGAGCTGCTTGGAAGCCTGATGGTGTGTGAAGTTAGTGAGCCAAATGGAGTTGTTCTCCCACAAGAACCACTCGGCTGATCCTTCTTCAATATGCCCTTCACCAACATGCAGTGTTTCCTTGATTGAATTAGCTCTCACACCAATATTTGCGTCTAGAGTCTTTGCATTGAGGGCTATCTGAAAATTGCTGTGGCGCTGAAGTTGCCTGTGAATGTGGAGTTGGTGGCATGTGAAACCCGCATGTGGAGCATTCGTTTGTGTGGGATGCTCTACCAGGTTCATTTCAGTCCTATTCACTCAAAGGGCACTAAGCATAGAGTGTGAAAACTGAGTTTCCTTGAGAGCTGCTTGGAAGCCTGATGGTGTGTGAAGTTAGTGAGCCAAATGGAGTTGTTCTCCCACAAGAACCACTCGGCTGATCCTTCTTCAATATGCCCTTCACCAACATGCAGTGTTTCCTTGATTGAATTAGCTCTCACACCAATATTTGCGTCTAGAGCCTTTGCATTGAGGGCTATCTGAAAACGGCTGTGGCGCTGAAGTTGCCTGTGAATGTGGAGTTGGTGGCATGTGAAACCCGCATGTGGAGCATTCGTTTGTGTGGGATGCTCTACCAGGTTCATTTTAGTCCTAGCCATACAAAGGGCACTAAGCATAGAGTGTGAAAACTGAGTTTCCTTGAGAGCTGCTTGGAAGCCTGATGGTGTGTGACGTTAGTGAGCCAAATGGAGTTGTTCTCCCACAAGAACCACTCGGCTGATCCTTCTTCAATATGCCCTTCACCAACATGCAGTGTTTCCTTGATTGAATTAGCTCTCACACCAATATTTGCGTCTAGAGCCTTTGCATTGAGGGCTATCTGAAAACGGCTGTGACTCTGAAGTTGCCTGTGAATGTGTAGTTGGTGGCATGTGAAACCCGCATGTGGAGCATCCGTTTGTGTGGGATGCTCTACCAGATTCATTCCTAGATAATGCACTCAAAGGGCACTAAGCATAGAGTGTGAAAACTGAGTTTCCTTGAGAGCTGCTTGGAAGCCTGATGGTGTGTGAAGTTAGTGAGCCAAATGGAGTTGTTCTCCCACAAGAACCGCTCGGCTGATCCTTCTTCAATATGCCCTTCACCAACATGCAGTGTTTCCTTGATTGAATTAGCTCTCACACCAATATTTGCGTCTAGAGCCTTTGCATTGAGGGCTATCTGAAAACGGCTGTGGCGCTGAAGTTGCCTGTGAATGTGGAGTTGCTGGCATGTGAAACCCGCATGTGGAGCATTCGTTTGTGTGGGATGCTCTACCAGGTTCATTTCAGTCCTAGCCATAAAAAGGGCACTAAGCATAGAGTGTGAAAACTGAGTTTCCTTGAGAGCTGCTTGGAAGCCTGATGGTGTGTGAAGTTAGTGAGCCAAATGGAGTTGTTCTCCCACAAGAACCACTCGGCTGATCCTTCTTCAATATGCCCTTCACCAACATGCAGTGTTTCCTTGATTGAATTAGCTCTCACACCAATATTTGCGTCTAGAGCCTTTGCATTGAGGGCTATCTGAAAACGGCTGTGGCGCTGAAGTTGCCTGTGAATGTGGAGTTGGTGGCATGTGAAACCCGCATGTGGAGCATTCGTTTGTGTGGGATGCTCTACCAGGTTCATTTCAGTCCTATTCACTCAAAGGGCACTAAGCATAGAGTGTGAAAACTGAGTTTCCTTGAGAGCTGCTTGGAAGCCTGATGGTGTGTGAAGTTAGTGAGCCAAATGGAGTTGTTCTCCCACAAGAACCACTCGGCTGATCCTTCTTCAATATGCCCTTCACCAACATGCAGTGTTTCCTTGATTGAATTAGCTCTCACACCAATATTTGGGTCTAGAGCCTTTGCATTGAGGGCTATCTGAAAAAGGCTGTGGCGCTGAAGTTGCTTGTGAATGTGGAGTTGGTGGCATGTGAAACCCGCATGTGGAGCATTCGTTTTTGTGGAAGCTCTACCAGGTTCATTTCAGTCCTAGCCATACAAAGGGCACTAAGCATAGAGTGTGAAAACTGAGTTTCCTTGAGAGCTGCTTGGAAGCCTGATGGTGTGTGAAGTTAGTGAGCCAAATGGAGTTGTTCTCCCACAAGAACCACTCGGCTGATCCTTCTTCAATATGCCCTTCACCAACATGCAGTGTTTCCTTGATTGAATTAGCTCTCACACCAATATTTGCGTCTAGAGCCTTTGCATTGAGGGCTATCTGAAAACGGCTGTGGCGCTGAAGTTGCCTGTGAATGTGGAGTTGGTGGCATGTGAAACCCGCATGTGGAGCATTCGTTTGTGTGGGATGCTCTACCAGGTTCATCCCTAGATAATGCACTCAAAGGGCACTAAGCATAGAGTGTGAAAACTGAGTTTCCTTGAGAGCTGCTTCGAAGCCTGATGGTGTGTGAAGTTAGTGAGCCAAATGGAGTTGTTCTCCCACAAGAACCACTCGGCTGATCCTTCTTCAATATGCCCTTCACCAACATGCAGTGTTTCCTTGATTGAATTAGCTCCCACACCAATATTTGCGTCTAGAGCCTTTGCATTGAGGGCTATCTGAAAACGGCTGTGGCGCTGAAGTTGCCAGTGAATGTGGAGTTGGTGGCATGTGAAACCCGCATGTGGAGCATTCGTTTGTGTGGGATGCTCTACCAGGTTCATTTCAGTCCTAGCCATACAAAGGGCACTAAGCATAGAGTGTGAAAACTGAGTTTCCTTGAGAGCTGCTTGGAAGCCTGATGGTGTGTGAAGTTAGTGAGCCAAATGGAGTTGTTCTCCCACAAGAACCACTCGGCTGATCCTTCTTCAATATGCCCTTCACCAACATGCAGTGTTTCCTTGATTGAATTAGCTCTCACACCAATATTTGCGTCTAGAGCCTTTGCATTGAGGGCTATCTGAAAACGGCTGTGGCGCTGAAGTTGCCTGTGAATGTGGAGTTGGTGGCATGTGAAACCCGCATGTGGAACATTGGTTTGTGTGGGATGCTCTACCAGGTTCATTTCTAGATAATGCACTCAAAGGGCACTAAACATAGAGTGTGAAAACTGAGTTTCCTTGAGAGCTGCTTGGAAGCCTGATGGTGTGTGACGTTAGTGAGCCAAATGGAGTTGTTCTCCCACAAGAACCACTCGGCTGATCCTTCTTCAATATGCCCTTCACCAACATGCAGTGTTTCCTTGATTGAATTAGCTCTCACACCAATATTTGCGTCTAGAGCCTTTGCATTGAGGGCTATCTGAAAACGGCTGTGGCGCTGAAGTTGCCTGTGAATGTGGAGTTGGTGGCATGTGAATTCCGCATGTGGAGCATTCGTTTGTGTGGGATGCTCTACCAGGTTCATTTCAGTCCTAGCCATACAAAGGGCACTAAGCATAGAGTGTGAAAACTGAGTTTCCTTGAGAGCTGCTTGGAAGCCTGATGGTGTGTGAAGTTAGTGAGCCAAATGGAGTTGTTCTCCCACAAGAACCACTCGGCTGATCCTTCTTCAATATGCCCTTCACCAACATGCAGTGTTTCCTTGATTGAATTAGCTCTCACACCAATATTTGCGTCTAGAGCCTTTGCATTGAGGGCTATCTGAAAACGGCTGTGGCGCTGAAGTTGCCTGTGAATGTGGAGTTGGTGGCATGTGAAACCCGCATGTGGAGCATTCGTTTGTGTGGGATGCTCTACCAGGTTCATTCCTAGATAATGCACTCAAAGGGCACTAAGCATAGAGTGTGAAAACTGAGTTTCCTTGAGAGCTGCTTCGAAGCCTGATGGTGTGTGAAGTTAGTGAGCCAAATGGAGTTGTTCTCCCACAAGAACCACTCGGCTGATCCTTCTTCAATATGCCCTTCACCAACATGCAGTGTTTCCTTGATTGAATTAGCTCCCACACCAATATTTGCGTCTAGAGCCTTTGCATTGAGGGCTATCTGAAAACGGCTGTGGCGCTGAAGTTGCCAGTGAATGTGGAGTTGGTGGCATGTGAAACCCGCATGTGGAGCATTCGTTTGTGTGGGATGCTCTACCAGGTTCATTTCAGTCCTAGCCATACAAAGGGCACTAAGCATAGAGTGTGAAAACTGAGTTTCCTTGAGAGCTGCTTGGAAGCCTGATGGTGTGTGACGTTAGTGAGCCAAATGGAGTTGTTCTCCCACAAGAACCACTCGGCTGATCCTTCTTCAATATGCCCTTCACCAACATGCAGTGTTTCCTTGATTGAATTAGCTCTCACACCAATATTTGCGTCTAGAGCCTTTGCATTGAGGGCTATCTGAAAACGGCTGTGGCGCTGAAGTTGCCTGTGAATGTGGAGTTGGTGGCATGTGAAACCCGCATGTGGAACATTGGTTTGTGTGGGATGCTCTACCAGGTTCATTTCTAGATAATGCACTCAAAGGGCACTAAACATAGATTATGAAAACTGAGTTTCCTTGAGAGCTGCTTGGAAGCCTGATGGTGTGTGACGTTAGTGAGCCAAATGGAGTTGTTCTCCCACAAGAACCACTCGGCTGATCCTTCTTCAATATGCCCTTCACCAACATGCAGTGTTTCCTTGATTGAATTAGCTCTCACACCAATATTTGCGTCTAGAGCCTTTGCATTGAGGGCTATCTGAAAACGCCTGTGGCGCTGAAGTTGCCTGTGAATGTGGAGTTGGTGGCATGTGAATTCCGCATGTGGAGCATTCGTTTGTGTGGGATGCTCTACCAGGTTCATTTCAGTCCTAGCCATACAAAGGGCACTAAGCATAGAGTGTGAAAACTGAGTTTCCTTGAGAGCTGCTTGGAAGCCTGATGGTGTGTGAAGTTAGTGAGCCAAATGGAGTTGTTCTCCCACAAGAACCACTCGGCTGATCCTTCTTCAATATGCCCTTCACCAACATGCAGTGTTTCCTTGATTGAATTAGCTCTCACACCAATATTTGCGTCTAGAGCCTTTGCATTGAGGGCTATCTGAAAACGGCTGTGGCGCTGAAGTTGCCTGTGAATGTGGAGTTGGTGGCATGTGAAACCCGCATGTGGAGCATTCGTTTGTGTGGGATGCTCTACCAGGTTCATTCCTAGATAATGCACTCAAAGGGCACTAAGCATAGAGTGTGAAAACTGAGTTTCCTTGAGAGCTGCTTGGAAGCCTGATGGTGTGTGAAGTTAGTGAGCCAAATGGAGTTGTTCTCCCACAAGAACCACTCGGCTGATCCTTCTTCAATATGCCCTTCACCAACATGCAGTGTTTCCTTGATTGAATTAGCTCCCACACCAATATTTGCGTCTAGAGCCTTTGCATTGAGGGCTATCTGAAAACGGCTGTGGCGATGAAGTTGCCAGTGAATGTTGAGTTGGTGGCATGTGAAACCCGCATGTGGAGCATTCGTTTGTGTGGGATGCTCTACCAGGTTCATTTCAGTCCTAGCCATACAAAGGGCACTAAGCATAGAGTGTGAAAACTGAGTTTCCTTGAGAGCTGCTTGGAAGCCTGATGGTGTGTGAAGTTAGTGAGCCAAATGGAGTTGTTCTCCCACAAGAACCACTCGGCTGATCCTTCTTCAATATGCCCTTCACCAACATGCAGTGTTTCCTTGATTGAATTAGCTCTCACACCAATATTTGCGTCTAGAGCCTTTGCATTGAGGGCTATCTGAAAACGGCTGTGGCGCTGAAGTTGCCTGTGAATGTGGAGTTGGTGGCATGTGAAACCCGCATGTGGAACATTGGTTTGTGTGGGATGCTCTACCAGGTTCATTTCTAGATAATGCACTCAAAGGGCACTAAACATAGAGTGTGAAAACTGAGTTTCCTTGAGAGCTGCTTGGAAGCCTGATGGTGTGTGACGTTAGTGAGCCAAATGGAGTTGTTCTCCCACAAGAACCACTCGGCTGATCCTTCTTCAATATGCCCTTCACCAACATGCAGTGTTTCCTTGATTGAATTAGCTCTCACACCAATATTTGCGTCTAGAGCCTTTGCATTGAGGGCTATCTGAAAACGGCAGTGGCGCTGAAGTTGCCTGTGAATGTGGAGTTGGTGGCATGTGAATTCCGCATGTGGAGCATTCGTTTGTGTGGGATGCTCTACCAGGTTCATTTCAGTCCTAGCCATACAAAGGGCACTAAGCATAGAGTGTGAAAACTGAGTTTCCTTGAGAGCTGCTTGGAAGCCTGATGGTGTGTGAAGTTAGTGAGCCAAATGGAGTTGTTCTCCCACAAGAACCACTCGGCTGATCCTTCTTCAATATGCCCTTCACCAACATGCAGTGTTTCCTTGATTGAATTAGCTCTCACACCAATATTTGCGTCTAGAGCCTTTGCATTGAGGGCTATCTGAAAACGGCTGTGGCGCTGAATTTGTCTGTGAATGTGGAGTTGGTGGCATGTGAAACCCGCATGTGGAGCATTCGTTTGTGTGGGATGCTCTACCAGGTTCATTCCTAGATAATGCACTCAAAGGGCACTAAGCATAGAGTGTGAAAACTGAGTTTCCTTGAGAGCTGCTTGGAAGCCTGATGGTGTGTGAAGTTAGTGAGCCAAATGGAGTTGTTCTCCCACAAGAACCACTCGGCTGATCCTTCTTCAATATGCCCTTCACCAACATGCAGTGTTTCCTTGATTGAATTAGCTCTCACACCAATATTTGCGTCTAGAGCCCTTTGCATTGAGGGCTATCTGAAAACGGCTGTGGCGCTGAAGTTGCCTGTGAATGTGGAGTTGGTGGCATGTGAAACCCGCATGTGGAGCATTCGTTTGTGTGGGATGCTCTACCAGGTTCATTCCTAGATAATGCACTCAAAGGGCACTAAGCATAGAGTGTGAAAACTGAGTTTCCTTGAGAGCTGCTTGGAAGCCTGATGGTGTGTGAAGTTAGTGAGCCAAATGGAGTTGTTCTCCCACAAGAACCACTCGGCTTATCCTTCTTCAATATGCCCTTCACCAACATGCAGTGTTTCCTTGATTGAATTAGCTCTCACACCAATATTTGCGTCTAGAGCCTTTGCATTGAGGGCTATCTGAAAACGGCAGTGGCGCTGATGTTGCCTGTGAATGTGGAGTTGGTGGCATGTGAAACCCGCATGTGGAGCATTCGTTTGTGTGGGATGCTCTACCAGGTTCATTCCTAGATAATGCACTCAAAGGGCACTAAGCATAGAGTGTGAAAACTGAGTTTCCTTGAGAGCTGCTTGGAAGCCTGATGGTGTGTGAAGTTAGTGAGCCAAATGGAGTTGTTCTCCCACAAGAACCACTCGGCTGATCCTTCTTCAATATGCCCTTCACCAACATGCAGTGTTTCCTTGATTGAATTAGCTCTCACACCAATATTTGCGTCTAGAGCCTTTGCATTGAGGGCTATCTGAAAACGGCTGTGGCGCTGAAGTTGCCTGTGAATGTGGAGTTGGTGGCATGTGAAACCCGCATGTGGAACATTGGTTTGTGTGGGATGCTCTACCAGGTTCATTTCTAGATAATGCACTCAAAGGGCACTAAGCATAGAGTGTGAAAACTGAGTTTCCTTGAGAGCTGCTTGGAAGCCTGATGGTGTGTGACGTTAGTGAGCCAAATGGAGTTGTTCTCCCACAAGAACCACTCGGCTGATCCTTCTTCAATATGCCCTTCACCAACATGCAGTGTTTCCTTGATTGAATTAGCTCTCACACCAATATTTGCGTCTAGAGCCTTTGCATTGAGGGCTATCTGAAAACGGCAGTGGCGCTGAAGTTGCCTGTGAATGTGGAGTTGGTGGCATGTGAATTCCGCATGTGGAGCATTCGTTTGTGTGGGATGCTCTACCAGGTTCATTTCAGTCCTAGCCATACAAAGGGCACTAAGCATAGAGTGTGAAAACTGAGTTTCCTTGAGAGCTGCTTGGAAGCCTGATGGTGTGTGAAGTTAGTGAGCCAAATGGAGTTGTTCTCCCACAAGAACCACTCGGCTGATCCTTCTTCAATATGCCCTTCACCAACATGCAGTGTTTCCTTGATTGAATTAGCTCTCACACCAATATTTGCGTCTAGAGCCTTTGCATTGAGGGCTATCTGAAAACGGCTGTGGCGCTGAAGTTGCCTGTGAATGTGGAGTTGGTGGCATGTGAAACCCGCATGTGGAGCATTCGTTTGTGTGGGATGCTCTACCAGGTTCATTCCTAGATAATGCACTCAAAGGGCACTAAGCATAGAGTGTGAAAACTGATTTTCCTTGAGAGCTGCTTCGAAGCCTGATGGTGTGTGAAGTTAGTGAGCCAAATGGAGTTGTTCTCCCACAAGAACCACTCGGCTGATCCTTCTTCAATATGCCCTTCACCAACATGCAGTGTTTCCTTGATTGAATTAGCTCCCACACCAATATTTGCGTCTAGAGCCTTTGCATTGAGGGCTATCTGAAAACGGCTGTGGCGCTGAAGTTGCCAGTGAATGTGGAGTTGGTGGCATGTGAAACCCGCATGTGGAGCATTCGTTTGTGTGGGATGCTCTACCAGGTTCATTTCAGTCCTAGCCATACAAAGGGCACTAAGCATAGAGTGTGAAAACTGAGTTTCCTTGAGAGCTGCTTGGAAGCCTGATGGTGTGTGACGTTAGTGAGCCAAATGGAGTTGTTCTCCCACAAGAACCACTCGGCTGATCCTTCTTCAATATGCCCTTCACCAACATGCAGTGTTTCCTTGATTGAATTAGCTCTCACACCAATATTTGCGTCTAGAGCCTTTGCATTGAGGGCTATCTGAAAACGGCTGTGGCGCTGAAGTTGCCTGTGAATGTGGAGTTGGTGGCATGTGAAACCCGCATGTGGAACATTGGTTTGTGTGGGATGCTCTACCAGGTTCATTTCTAGATAATGCACTCAAAGGGCACTAAACATAGAGTATGAAAACTGAGTTTCCTTGAGAGCTGCTTGGAAGCCTGATGGTGTGTGACGTTAGTGAGCCAAATGGAGTTGTTCTCCCACAAGAACCACTCGGCTGATCCTTCTTCAATATGCCCTTCACCAACATGCAGTGTTTCCTTGATTGAATTAGCTCTCACACCAATATTTGCGTCTAGAGCCTTTGCATTGAGGGCTATCTGAAAACGCCTGTGGCGCTGAAGTTGCCTGTGAATGTGGAGTTGGTGGCATGTGAATTCCGCATGTGGAGCATTCGTTTGTGTGGGATGCTCTACCAGGTTCATTTCAGTCCTAGCCATACAAAGGGCACTAAGCATAGAGTGTGAAAACTGAGTTTCCTTGAGAGCTGCTTGGAAGCCTGATGGTGTGTGAAGTTAGTGAGCCAAATGGAGTTGTTCTCCCACAAGAACCACTCGGCTGATCCTTCTTCAATATGCCCTTCACCAACATGCAGTGTTTCCTTGATTGAATTAGCTCTCACACCAATATTTGCGTCTAGAGCCTTTGCATTGAGGGCTATCTGAAAACGGCTGTGGCGCTGAAGTTGCCTGTGAATGTGGAGTTGGTGGCATGTGAAACCCGCATGTGGAGCATTCGTTTGTGTGGGATGCTCTACCAGGTTCATTCCTAGATAATGCACTCAAAGGGCACTAAGCATAGAGTGTGAAAACTGAGTTTCCTTGAGAGCTGCTTGGAAGCCTGATGGTGTGTGAAGTTAGTGAGCCAAATGGAGTTGTTCTCCCACAAGAACCACTCGGCTGATCCTTCTTCAATATGCCCTTCACCAACATGCAGTGTTTCCTTGATTGAATTAGCTCCCACACCAATATTTGCGTCTAGAGCCTTTGCATTGAGGGCTATCTGAAAACGGCTGTGGCGATGAAGTTGCCAGTGAATGTTGAGTTGGTGGCATGTGAAACCCGCATGTGGAGCATTCGTTTGTGTGGGATGCTCTACCAGGTTCATTTCAGTCCTAGCCATACAAAGGGCACTAAGCATAGAGTGTGAAAACTGAGTTTCCTTGAGAGCTGCTTGGAAGCCTGATGGTGTGTGAAGTTAGTGAGCCAAATGGAGTTGTTCTCCCACAAGAACCACTCGGCTGATCCTTCTTCAATATGCCCTTCACCAACATGCAGTGTTTCCTTGATTGAATTAGCTCTCACACCAATATTTGCGTCTAGAGCCTTTGCATTGAGGGCTATCTGAAAACGGCTGTGGCGCTGAAGTTGCCTGTGAATGTGGAGTTGGTGGCATGTGAAACCCGCATGTGGAACATTGGTTTGTGTGGGATGCTCTACCAGGTTCATTTCTAGATAATGCACTCAAAGGGCACTAAACATAGAGTGTGAAAACTGAGTTTCCTTGAGAGCTGCTTGGAAGCCTGATGGTGTGTGACGTTAGTGAGCCAAATGGAGTTGTTCTCCCACAAGAACCACTCGGCTGATCCTTCTTCAATATGCCCTTCACCAACATGCAGTGTTTCCTTGATTGAATTAGCTCTCACACCAATATTTGCGTCTAGAGCCTTTGCATTGAGGGCTATCTGAAAACGGCAGTGGCGCTGAAGTTGCCTGTGAATGTGGAGTTGGTGGCATGTGAATTCCGCATGTGGAGCATTCGTTTGTGTGGGATGCTCTACCAGGTTCATTTCAGTCCTAGCCATACAAAGGGCACTAAGCATAGAGTGTGAAAACTGAGTTTCCTTGAGAGCTGCTTGGAAGCCTGATGGTGTGTGAAGTTAGTGAGCCAAATGGAGTTGTTCTCCCACAAGAACCACTCGGCTGATCCTTCTTCAATATGCCCTTCACCAACATGCAGTGTTTCCTTGATTGAATTAGCTCTCACACCAATATTTGCGTCTAGAGCCTTTGCATTGAGGGCTATCTGAAAACGGCTGTGGCGCTGAATTTGTCTGTGAATGTGGAGTTGGTGGCATGTGAAACCCGCATGTGGAGCATTCGTTTGTGTGGGATGCTCTACCAGGTTCATTCCTAGATAATGCACTCAAAGGGCACTAAGCATAGAGTGTGAAAACTGAGTTTCCTTGAGAGCTGCTTGGAAGCCTGATGGTGTGTGAAGTTAGTGAGCCAAATGGAGTTGTTCTCCCACAAGAACCACTCGGCTGATCCTTCTTCAATATGCCCTTCACCAACATGCAGTGTTTCCTTGATTGAATTAGCTCTCACACCAATATTTGCGTCTAGAGCCTTTGCATTGAGGGCTATCTGAAAACGGCTGTGGCGCTGAAGTTGCCTGTGAATGTGGAGTTGGTGGCATGTGAAACCCGCATGTGGAGCATTCGTTTGTGTGGGATGCTCTACCAGGTTCATTCCTAGATAATGCACTCAAAGGGCACTAAGCATAGAGTGTGAAAACTGAGTTTCTTGAGAGCTGCTTGGAAGCCTGATGGTGTGTGAAGTTAGTGAGCCAAATGGAGTTGTTCTCCCACAAGAACCACTCGGCTTATCCTTCTTCAATATGCCCTTCACCAACATGCAGTGTTTCCTTGATTGAATTAGCTCTCACACCAATATTTGCGTCTAGAGCCTTTGCATTGAGGGCTATCTGAAAACGGCAGTGGCGCTGATGTTGCCTGTGAATGTGGAGTTGGTGGCATGTGAAACCCGCATGTGGAGCATTCGTTTGTGTGGGATGCTCTACCAGGTTCATTCCTAGATAATGCACTCAAAGGGCACTAAGCATAGAGTGTGAAAACTGAGTTTCTTGAGAGCTGCTTGGAAGCCTGATGGTGTGTGAAGTTAGTGAGCCAAATGGAGTTGTTCTCCCACAAGAACCACTCGGCTGATCCTTCTTCAATATGCCCTTCACCAACATGCAGTGTTTCCTTGATTGAATTAGCTCTCACACCAATATTTGCGTCTAGAGCCTTTGCATTGAGGGCTATCTGAAAACGGCTGTGGCGCTGAAGTTGCCTGTGAATGTGGAGTTGGTGGCATGTGAAACCCGCATGTGGAACATTGGTTTGTGTGGGATGCTCTACCAGGTTCATTTCTAGATAATGCACTCAAAGGGCACTAAGCATAGAGTGTGAAAACTGAGTTTCCTTGAGAGCTGCTTGGAAGCCTGATGGTGTGTGACGTTAGTGAGCCAAATGGAGTTGTTCTCCCACAAGAACCACTCGGCTGATCCTTCTTCAATATGCCCTTCACCAACATGCAGTGTTTCCTTGATTGAATTAGCTCTCACACCAATATTTGCGTCTAGAGCCTTTGCATTGAGGGCTATCTGAAAACGGCAGTGGCGCTGAAGTTGCCTGTGAATGTGGAGTTGGTGGCATGTGAATTCCGCATGTGGAGCATTCGTTTGTGTGGGATGCTCTACCAGGTTCATTTCAGTCCTAGCCATACAAAGGGCACTAAGCATAGAGTGTGAAAACTGAGTTTCCTTGAGAGCTGCTTGGAAGCCTGATGGTGTGTGAAGTTAGTGAGCCAAATGGAGTTGTTCTCCCACAAGAACCACTCGGCTGATCCTTCTTCAATATGCCCTTCACCAACATGCAGTGTTTCCTTGATTGAATTAGCTCTCACACCAATATTTGCGTCTAGAGCCTTTGCATTGAGGGCTATCTGAAAACGGCTGTGGCGCTGAATTTGTCTGTGAATGTGGAGTTGGTGGCATGTGAAACCCGCATGTGGAGCATTCGTTTGTGTGGGATGCTCTACCAGGTTCATTCCTAGATAATGCACTCAAAGGGCACTAAGCATAGAGTGTGAAAACTGAGTTTCCTTGAGAGCTGCTTGGAAGCCTGATGGTGTGTGAAGTTAGTGAGCCAAATGGAGTTGTTCTCCCACAGAACCACTCGGCTTATCCTTCTTCAATATGCCCTTCACCAACATGCAGTGTTTCCTTGATTGAATTAGCTCTCACACCAATATTTGCGTCTAGAGCCTTTGCATTGAGGGCTATCTGAAAACGGCTGTGGCGCTGATGTTGCCTGTGAATGTGGAGTTGGTGGCATGTGAAACCCGCATGTGGAGCATTCGTTTGTGTGGGATGCTCTACCAGGTTCATTCCTAGATAATGCACTCAAAGGGCACTAAGCATAGAGTGTGAAAACTGAGTTTCCTTGAGAGCTGCTTGGAAGCCTGATGGTGTGTGAAGTTAGTGAGCCAAATGGAGTTGTTCTCCCACAAGAACCACTCGGCTGATCCTTCTTCAATATGCCCTTCACCAACATGCAGTGTTTCCTTGATTGAATTAGCTCTCACACCAATATTTGCGTCTAGAGCCTTTGCATTGAGGGCTATCTGAAAACGGCTGTGGCGCTGAAGTTGCCTGTGAATGTGGAGTTGGTGGCATGTGAAACCCGCATGTGGAGCATTCGTTTGTGTGGGATGCTCTACCAGGTTCATTCCTAGATAATGCACTCAAAGGGCACTAAGCATAGAGTGTGAAAACTGAGTTTCCTTGAGAGCTGCTTGGAAGCCTGATGGTGTGTGAAGTTAGTGAGCCAAATGGAGTTGTTCTCCCACAAGAACCATTCGGCTGATCCTTCTTCAATATGCCCTTCACCAACATGCAGTGTTTCCTTGATTGAATTAGCTCTCACACCAATATTTGCGTCTAGAGCCTTTGCATTGAGGGCTATCTGAAAACGGCTGTGGCGCTGAAGTTGCCTGTGAATGTGGAGTTGGTGGCATGTGAAACCCGCATGTGGAGCATTCGTTTGTGTGGGATGCTCTACCAGGTTCATTTCAGTCCTAGCCATTCAAAGGGCACTAAACATAGAGTGTGAAACTGAGTTTCCTTGAGAGCTGCTTGGAAGCCTGATGGTGTGTGAAGTTAGTGAGCCAAATGGAGTTGTTGTCCCACAAGAACCACTCGGGTGATCCTTCTTCAATATGCCCTTCACCAACATGCAGTGTTTCCTTGATTGAATTAGCTCTCACACCAATATTTGCATCTAGATCCTTTGCATTGAGGGCTATCTGAAAACGGCTGTGGCGCTGAAGTTGCCTGTGAATGTGGAGTTGGTGGCATGTGAATTCCGCATGTGGAGCATTCGTTTGTGTGGGATGCTCTACCAGGTTCATTCCTAGATAATGCACTCAAAGGGCACTAAGCATAGAGTGTGAAAACTGAGTTTCCTTGAGAGCTGCTTGGAAGCCTGATGGTGTGTGAAGTTAGTGAGCCAAATGGAGTTGTTCTCCCACAAGAACCACTCGGCTGATCCTTCTTCAATATGCCCTTCACCAACATGCAGTGTTTCCTTGATTGAATTAGCTCTCACACCAATATTTGCGTCTAGAGCCTTTGCATTGAGGGCTATCTGAAAACGGCTGTGGCGCTGAAGTTGCCTGTGAATGTGGAGTGGTGGCATGTGAAACCCGCATGTGGAGCATTCGTTTGTGTGGGATGCTCTACCAGGTTCATTCCTAGATAATGCACTCAAAGGGCACTAAGCATAGAGTGTGAAAACTGAGTTTCCTTGAGAGCTGCTTGGAAGCCTGATGGTGTGTGAAGTTAGTGAGCCAAATGGAGTTGTTCTCCCACAAGAACCACTCGGCTGATCCTTCTTCAATATGCCCTTCACCAACATGCAGTGTTTCCTTGATTGAATTAGCTCTCACACCAATATTTGCGTCTAGATCCTTTGCATTGAGGGCTATCTGAAAACGGCTGTGGCGCTGAAGTTGCCTGTGAATGTGGAGTTGGTGGCATGTGAAACCCGCATGTGGAGCATTCGTTTGTGTGGGATGCTCTACCAGGTTCATTCCTAGATAATGCACTCAAAGGGCACTAAGCATAGAGTGTGAAAACTGAGTTTCCTTGAGAGCTGCTTGGAAGCCTGATGGTGTGTGAAGTTAGTGAGCCAAATGGAGTTGTTCTCCCACAAGAACCACTCGGCTGATCCTTCTTCAATATGCCCTTCACCAACATGCAGTGTTTCCTTGATTGAATTAGCTCTCACACCAATATTTGCGTCTAGAGCCTTTGCATTGAGGGCTATCTGAAAACGGCTGTGGCGCTGAAGTTGCCTGTGAATGTGGAGTTGGTGGCATGTGAAACCCGCATGTGGAGCATTCGTGTGTGTGGGATGCTCTACCAGGTTCATTTCAGTCCTAGCCATTCAAAGGGCACTAAACATAGAGTGTGAAACTGAGTTTCCTTGAGAGCTGCTTGGAAGCCTGATGGTGTGTGAAGTTAGTGAGCCAAATGGAGTTGTTGTCCCACAAGAACCACTCGGCTGATCCTTCTTCAATATGCCCTTCACCAACATGCAGTGTTTCCTTGATTGAATTAGCTCTCACACCAATATTTGCATCTAGATCCTTTGCATTGAGGGCTATCTGAAAACGGCTGTGGCGCTGAAGTTGCCTGTGAATGTGGAGTTGGTGGCATGTGAATTCCGCATGTGGAGCATTCGTTTGTGTGGGATGCTCTACCAGGTTCATTCCTAGATAATGCACTCAAAGGGCACTAAGCATAGAGTGTGAAAACTGAGTTTCCTTGAGAGCTGCTTGGAAGCCTGATGGTGTGTGAAGTTAGTGAGCCAAATGGAGTTGTTCTCCCACAAGAACCACTCGGCTGATCCTTCTTCAATATGCCCTTCACCAACATGCAGTGTTTCCTTGATTGAATTAGCTCTCACACCAATATTTGCGTCTAGAGCCTTTGCATTGAGGGCTATCTGAAAACGGCTGTGGCGCTGAAGTTGCCTGTGAATGTGGAGTGGTGGCATGTGAAACCCGCATGTGGAGCATTCGTTTGTGTGGGATGCTCTACCAGGTTCATTCCTAGATAATGCACTCAAAGGGCACTAAGCATAGAGTGTGAAAACTGAGTTTCCTTGAGAGCTGCTTGGAAGCCTGATGGTGTGTGAAGTTAGTGAGCCAAATGGAGTTGTTCTCCCACAAGAACCACTCGGCTGATCCTTCTTCAATATGCCCTTCACCAACATGCAGTGTTTCCTTGATTGAATTAGCTCTCACACCAATATTTGCGTCTAGAGCCTTTGCATTGAGGGCTATCTGAAAACGGCAGTGGCGCTGATGTTGCCTGTGAATGTGGAGTTGGTGGCATGTGAAACCCGCATGTGGAGCATTCGTTTGTGTGGGATGCTCTACCAGGTTCATTCCTAGATAATGCACTCAAAGGGCACTAAGCATAGAGTGTGAAAACTGAGTTTCCTTGAGAGCTGCTTGGAAGCCTGATGGTGTGTGAAGTTAGTGAGCCAAATGGAGTTGTTCTCCCACAAGAACCACTCGGCTGATCCTTCTTCAATATGCCCTTCACCAACATGCAGTGTTTCCTTGATTGAATTAGCTCTCACACCAATATTTGCGTCTAGAGCCTTTGCATTGAGGGCTATCTGAAAACGGCTGTGGCGCTGAAGTTGCCTGTGAATGTGGAGTTGGTGGCATGTGAAACCCGCATGTGGAGCATTCGTTTGTGTGGGATGCTCTACCAGGTTCATTCCTAGATAATGCACTCAAAGGGCACTAAACATAGAGTGTGAAAACTGAGTTTCCTTGAGAGCTGCTTGGAAGCCTGATGGTGTGTGAAGTTAGTGAGCCAAATGGAGTTGTTCTCCCACAAGAACCACTCGGCTGATCCTTCTTCAATATGTCCTTCACCAACATGCAGTGTTTCCTTGATTGAATTAGCTCTCACACCAATATTTGCGTCTAGAGCCTTTGCATTGAGGGCTATCTGAAAACGGCTGTGGCGCTGAAGTTGCCTGTGAATGTGGAGTTGGTGGCATGTGAAACCCGCATGTGGAGCATTCGTTTGTGTGGGATGCTCTATCAGGTTCATTCCTAGATAGTGCATTCAATGGGCGCTAAACATAGAGTGTGAAAACTGAGTTTCCTTGAGAGCTGCTTGGAAGCCTGATGGTGTGTGAAGTTAGTGAGCCAAATGGAGTTGTTGTCCCACAAGAACCACTCGGCTGATCCTTCTTCAATATGCCCTTCACCAACATGCAGTGTTTCCTTGATTGAATTAGCTCTCACACCAATATTTGCGTCTAGAGCCTTTGCATTAAGGGCTATCTGAAAACGGCTGTGGCGCTGAAGTTGCCTGTGAATGTGGAGTTGGTGGCATGTGAAACCCGCATGTGGAGCATTCGTTTGTGTGGCATGCTCTACCAGGTTCATTTCAGACCTAGCCATACAAAGGGCACTAAGCATGGAGAGTGAAAACTGAGTTTCCTTGAGAGCTGCTTGGAAGCCTGATGGTGTGTGAAGTTAGTGAGCCAAATGGAGTTGTTCTCCCACAAGAACCACTCGGCTGATCCTTCTTCAATATGCCCTTCACCAACATGCAGTGTTTCCTTGATTGAATTAGCTCTCCACACCAATATTTGCGTCTAGAGCCTTTGCATTGAGGGCTATCTGAAAACGGCTGTGGCGCTGAAGTTGCCTGTGAATGTGGAGTTGGTGGCATGTGAAACCCGCATGTGGAGCATTCGTTTGTGTGGGATGCTCTACCAGGTTCATTTCAGTCCTAGCCATACAAAGGGCACTAAGCATAGAGTGTGAAAACTGAGTTTCCTTGAGAGCTACTTGGAAGCCTGATGGTGTGTGAAGTTAGTGAGCCAAATGGAGTTGTTCTCCCACAAGAACCACTCGGCTGATCCTTCTTCAATATGCCCTTCACCAACATGCAGTGTTTCCTTGATTGAATTAGCTCTCACACCAATATTTGCGTCTAGAGCCTTTGCATTGAGGGCTATCTGAAAACGGCTGTGGCGCTGAAGTTGCCTGTGAATGTGGAGTTGGTGGCATGTGAAACCCGCATGTGGAGCATTCGTTTGTGTGGGATGCTCTACCAGGTTCATTTCAGTCCTAGCCATACAAAGGGCACTAAACATAGAGTGTGAAAACTGAGTTTCCTTGAGAGCTGCTTGGAAGCCTGATGGTGTGTGAAGTTAGTGAGCCAAATGGAGTTGTTCTCCCACAAGAACCACTCAGCTGATCCTTCTTCAATATGCCCTTCACCAACATGCAGTGTTTCCTTGATTGAATTAGCTCTCACACCAATATTTGCGTCTAGAGCCTTTGCATTGAGGGCTATCTGAAAACGGCTGTGGCGCTGAAGTTGCCTGTGAATGTGGAGTTGGTGGCATGTGAAACCCGCATGTGGAGCATTCGTTTGTGTGGGATGCTCTCCAAGCTTCATTTCAGTCCTGTTCACTCAAAGGGCACTAAGCATAGAGTGTGAAAACTGAGTTTCCTTGAGAGCTGCTTGGAAGCCTGATGGTGTGTGAAGTTAGTGAGCCAAATGGAGTTGTTCTCCCACAAGAACCACTCGGCTGATCCTTCTTCAATATGCCCTTCACCAACATGCAGTGTTTCCTTGATTGAATTAGCTCTCACACCAATATTTGCGTCTAGAGCCTTTGCATTGAGGGCTATCTGAAAACGGCTGTGGCGCTGAAGTTGCCTGTGAATGTGGAGTTGGTGGCATGTGAAACCCGCATGTGGAGCATTCGTTTGTGTGGGATGCTCTACCAGGTTCATTTCAGTCCTAGCCATACAAAGGGCACTAAGCATAGAGTGTGAAAACTGAGTTTCCTTGAGAGCTGCTTGGAAGCCTGATGGTGTGTGAAGTTAGTGAGCCAAATGGAGTTGTTCTCCCACAAGAACCACTCGGCTGATCCTTCTTCAATATGCCCTTCACCAACATGCAGTGTTTCCTTGATTGAATTAGCTCTCACACCAATATTTGCGTCTAGAGCCTTTGCATTGAGGGCTATCTGAAAACGGCTGTGGCGCTGAATTTGTCTGTGAATGTGGAGTTGGTGGCATGTGAAACCCGCATGTGGAGCATTCGTTTGTGTGGGATGCTCTACCAGGTTCATTCCTAGATAATGCACTCAAAGGGCACTAAGCATAGAGTGTGAAAACTGAGTTTCCTTGAGAGCTGCTTGGAAGCCTGATGGTGTGTGAAGTTAGTGAGCCAAATGGAGTTGTTCTCCCACAAGAACCACTCGGCTGATCCTTCTTCAATATGCCCTTCACCAACATGCAGTGTTTCCTTGATTGAATTAGCTCTCACACCAATATTTGCGTCTAGAGCCTTTGCATTGAGGGCTATCTGAAAACGGCTGTGGCGCTGAAGTTGCCTGCGAATGTGGAGTTGGTGGCATGTGAAACCCGCATGTGGAGCATTCGTTTGTGTGGGATGCTCTACCAGGTTCATTCCTAGATAATGCACTCAAAGGGCACTAAGCATAGAGTGTGAAAACTGAGTTTCCTTGAGAGCTGCTTGGAAGCCTGATGGTGTGTGAAGTTAGTGAGCCAAATGGAGTTGTTCTCCCACAAGAACCACTCGGCTGATCCTTCTTCAATATGCCCTTCACCAACATGCAGTGTTTCCTTGATTGAATTAGCTCTCACACCAATATTTGCGTCTAGAGCCTTTGCATTGAGGGCTATCTGAAAACGGCTGTGGCGCTGAAGTTGCCTGTGAATGTGGAGTTGGTGGCATGTGAAACCCGCATGTGGAGCATTCGTTTGTGTGGGATGCTCTACCAGGTTCATTTCAGTCCTAGCCATTCAAAGGGCACTAAACATAGAGTTTGAAAACTGAGTTTCCTTGAGAGCTGCTTGGAAGCCTGATGGTGTGTGAAGTTAGTGAGCCAAATGGAGTTGTTGTCCCACAAGAACCACTCGGCTGATCCTTCTTCAATATGCCCTTCACCAACATGCAGTGTTTCCTTGATTGAATTAGCTCTCACACCAATATTTGCGTCTAGATCCTTTGCATTGAGGGCTATCTGAAAACGGCTGTGGCGCTGAAGTTGCCTGTGAATGTGGAGTTGGTGGCATGTGAATTCCGCATGTGGAGCATTCGTTTGTGTGGGATGCTCTACCAGGTTCATTCCTAGATAATGCACTCAAAGGGCACTAAGCATAGAGTGTGAAAACTGAGTTTCCTTGAGAGCTGCTTGGAAGCCTGATGGTGTGTGAAGTTAGTGAGCCAAATGGAGTTGTTCTCCCACAAGAACCACTCGGCTGATCCTTCTTCAATATGCCCTTCACCAACATGCAGTGTTTCCTTGATTGAATTAGCTCTCACACCAATATTTGCGTCTAGAGCCTTTGCATTGAGGGCTATCTGAAAACGGCTGTGGCGCTGAAGTTGCCTGTGAATGTGGAGTTGGTGGCATGTGAAACCCGCATGTGGAGCATTCGTTTGTGTGGGATGCTCTACCAGGTTCATTCCTAGATAATGCACTCAAAGGGCACTAAACATAGAGTGTGAAAACTGAGTTTCCTTGAGAGCTGCTTGGAAGCCTGATGGTGTGTGAAGTTAGTGAGCCAAATGGAGTTGTTCTCCCACAAGAACCACTCGGCTGATCCTTCTTCAATATGCCCTTCACCAACATGCAGTGTTTCCTTGATTGAATTAGCTCTCACACCAATATTTGCGTCTAGAGCCTTTGCATTGAGGGCTATCTGAAAACGGCTGTGGCGCTGAAGTTGCCTGTGAATGTGGAGTTGGTGGCATGTGAAACCCGCATGTGGAGCATTCGTTTGTGTGGGATGCTCTACCAGGTTCATTCCTAGATAGTGCATTCAATGGGCACTAAGCATAGAGTGTGAAAACTGAGTTTCCTTGAGAGCTGCTTGGAAGCCTGATGGTGTGTGAAGTTAGTGAGCCAAATGGAGTTGTTCTCCCACAAGAACCACTCGGCTGATCCTTCTTCAATATGCCCTTCACCAACATGCAGTGTTTCCTTGATTGAATTAGCTCTCACACCAATATTTGCGTCTAGAGCCTTTGCATTAAGGGCTATCTGAAAACGGCTGTGGCGCTGAAGTTGCCTGTGAATGTGGAGTTGGTGGCATGTGAAACCCGCATGTGGAGCATTCGTTTGTGTGGGATGCTCTAGCAGGTTCATTTCAGTCCTAGCCATACAAAGGGCACTAAGCATGGAGTGTGAAAACTGAGTTTCCTTGAGAGCTGCTTGGAAGCCTGATGGTGTGTGAAGTTAGTGAGCCAAATGGAGTTGTTCTCCCACAAGAACCACTCGGCTGATCCTTCTTCAATATGCCCTTCACCAACATGCAGTGTTTCCTTGATTGAATTAGCTCTCACACCAATATTTGCGTCTAGAGCCTTTGCATTGAGGGCTATCTGAAAACGGCTGTGGCGCTGAAGTTGCCTGTGAATGTGGAGTTGGTGGCATGTGAAACCCGCATGTGGAGCATTCGTTTGTGTCGGATGCTCTACCAGGTTCATTTCAGTCCTAGCCATTCAAAGGGCACTAAACATAGAGTGTGAAAACTGAGTTTCCTTGAGAGCTGCTTGGAAGCCTGATGGTGTGTGAAGTTAGTGAGCCAAATGGAGTTGTTCTCCCACAAGAACCACTCGGCTGATCCTTCTTCAATATGCCCTTCACCAACATGCAGTGTTTCCTTGATTGAATTAGCTCTCACACCAATATTTGCGTCTAGAGCCTTTGCATTGAGGGCTATCTGAAAACGGCTGTGGCGCTGAAGTTGCCTGTGAATGTGGAGTTGGTGGCATGTGAAACCCGCATGTGGAACATTCGTTTGTGTGGGATGCTCTACCAGGTTCATTTCAGTCCTAGCCATTCAAAGGGCACTAAACATAGAGTGTGAAAACTGAGTTTCCTTGAGAGCTGCTTGGAAGCCTGATGGTGTGTGAAGTTAGTGAGCCAAATGGAGTTGTTCTCCCACAAGAACCACTCGGCTGATCCTTCTTCAATATGCCCTTCACCAACATGCAGTGTTTCCTTGATTGAATTAGCTCTCACACCAATATTTGCGTCTAGAGCCTTTGCATTGAGGGCTATCTGAAAACGGCTGTGGCGCTGAAGTTGCCTGTGAATGTGGAGTTGGTGGCATGTGAATTCCGCATGTGGAGCATTCGTTTGTGTGGGATGCTCTACCAGGTTCATTCCTAGATAATGCACTCAAAGGGCACTAAACATAGAGTGTGAAAACTGAGTTTCCTTGAGAACTGCTTGGAAGCCTGATGGTGTGTGAAGTTAGTGAGCCAAATGGAGTTGTTCTCCCACAAGAACCACTCGGCTGATCCTTCTTCAATATGCCCTTCACCAACATGCAGTGTTTCCTTGATTGAATTAGCTCTCACACCAATATTTGCGTCTAGAGCCTTTGCATTGAGGGCTATCTGAAAACGGCTGTGGCGCTGAAGTTGCCTGTGAATGTGGAGTTGGTGGCATGTGAAACCCGCATGTGGAGCATTCGTTTGTGTGGGATGCTCTACCAGGTTCATTTCAGTCCTATTCACTCAAAGGGCACTAAGCATAGAGTGTGAAAACTGAGTTTCCTTGAGAGCTGCTTGGAAGCCTGATGGTGTGTGAAGTTAGTGAGCCAAATGGAGTTGTTCTCCCACAAGAACCACTCGGCTGATCCTTCTTCAATATGCCCTTCACCAACATGCAGTGTTTCCTTGATTGAATTAGCTCTCACACCAATATTTGCGTCTAGAGCCTTTGCATTGAGGGCTATCTGAAAACGGCTGTGGCGCTGAAGTTGCCTGTGAATGTGGAGTTGGTGGCATGTGAAACCCGCATGTGGAGCATTCGTTTGTGTGGGATGCTGACCAAGCTTCATGTCAGTCCTGGGCACACAAAGAGCACTAAGCATAGAGTGTGAAAACTGAGTTTCCTTGAGAGCTGCTTGGAAGCCTGATGGTGCGTGAAGTTAGTGAGCCAAATGGAGTTGTTCTCCCACAAGAACCACTCAGCTGATCGTTCCTTAATATGCCCTTCACCAACATGCAGTGTTTCCTTGATTGAATTAGCTCTCACACCAATATTTGCGTCTAGAGCTTTTGCATTGAGGGCTATCTGAAAACGGCTGTGGCGCTGATGTTGCCTGTGAAATGTGGAGTTGGTGGCATGTGAAACCCGCATGTGGAACATTCGTTTGTGTGGGATGCTCTACCAGGTTCA